>NC_057814.1:349125387-349139860 GCF_018294505.1 Triticum aestivum
CCATTAGTAGTTTAAAAAATAAAAATAAAAAAATTGAAAAAAAAATTGAAATATAATTACTAATGGTAAACTAGTAATGGCGCACCATCCCACGGTGCGCCATTAGTAGTTTTGAAAAAATTAAAAAAAATTACTAATGGCGCACCGTGGATGTGGTGCGCCATTAGTATTTGCACACTAATGGCGCCCCAACACATGGTGCGCCATTAGTATTTAGTAATGGCGCACCACATGTACAGTGCGCCATTAGTGTCCATATTGGCTATAGCTGTTTTTGTAGTAGTGTTGGTTGATGGCTCATGCTGATGCAGAGGATATCGTCAGAAAATGTGATGGTTGTCAGAAGTTTTCTCGACGGGCTCATGTACCGGCTCAAGAGTTGAGGATGATTCCAATTATTTGGCCATTTGCAGTCTGGGGGCTTGATATGGTTGGACCTTTCAAAAGGTCTAAAGATAAGAAAACCCACCTCTTGGTGGCGGTTGACAAATTTACCAAGTGGGTTGAAGCAGAGCCGGTCAGCAAGTGTGATGTAGAGACTGTAGTCCAGTTTGTTAAAAAGCTTATCTTCCGTGTTGGTTACCCTCATAGTATCATTACTGATAATGGTACTAATTTGTCTAAGGGTGCTATGAAGGAGTTTTGTCAACGAGAGCATATTCCTCTTGATGTTTCTTCTGCGGCTCATCCGCAGTCTAATGCTCAAGCTGAGAGGGCTAACCAAGAAATTTTGAGAGGCATCAAACCCCGGCTTATGGTTCCTTTGAATCGAATGCCAGGTTGTTGGGTTGAGGAGTTACCTTCAGTACTCTGGAGTATCAATACCACCCCCAACAGGTGAACAAGCTATACTCCGTTCTTCATGGTTTATGGGGCAGAAGCGGTTCTTCCAAGTGATATCCGTCATGACTCGCCTCGTGTGGCGGCTTATGTTGAATCTGATAATAAAATCGCACGTCAAAACGCACTTGATGCTTTGGATGAGGAGCATGACCTAGCGGCGGCTCGTTCGGCGATATACCAACAAGACATGCATCGCTGTCATAGCCGCAGAGTTAAGACCAGGGCCTTTCAAGAAGGCGAATTGGTGCTCCGGCTGTTCCAAGATAAAATAGATATGCACAAATTATCCCCACCTTGGGAAGGAACCTTTGTGGTCAGCAAGAACCTGAATAACGGGTTGTATTACCTCATTGATATATGAGAACACAAGGATCCACACAAGTCGTAGGAGGAGATCTGTCGGCCCTGGAATATTGCTCATCTTCGCCTTATTACACCTGAGCCACTGGCTCTCGTCTTTGTACATACATTTGTGAGTGCATATATTTTATGATCAAAATAATAAATCCGGCATCCCTGATAATTCAGGGCCTCTGTCGTTTCGTTTCTGTGTATCCGAGACTTTATTATTTGCACATAAGGTCACTTGGGGGCTTCCAACCCACCGGGTTTAGCTTTCATACCCTCTTGACCAGGTGTGGACGCCGAATCCTGAGTTATCCTTCCTGTTTGCAACTAGCTACTCCGCCAGGTGACCCGCCGAACTCTTAATAGTAAATCTTTTTTCAACACCCTGAATTTATTAATGTTAAAATGGCAGCTTGTGTCTCGTGAGAGCCGGCTTACAGTGAGCTAGGATTAACTCAAAGGCTGTGCGGCCTTTGAAAGCACATGGCCCTGCGAGCCAATTTGTTTGTTCGTGCTTTGGTTAGCCGGCCAGGCAATTATTTGAGATTTTTTTGAATCTCTCTTTTTGAGTCTTTTGGATTTGTGTCTCCTAAAAATTTCTTCTGATAAGTGCATTTTTTGACAATCCGGGTCATGAAGCTCTGATTGTATGACTCATGTTTGAGTATTTTGGGTTTGGTAACCCGCCCTGGCTATGGACTTTAAGTCGCGAGTGTGCTTTGATTGGAGCAATTGAGATCATTATGGGCCTTTGGGTTGTCACCCGCGCTGGATATTGATGTTTAAACCATCAGCATGATCCAAATCTACAGGTATGTTTTCAATGGTTATCTGAATATTTGAGGTTTCGTAACCCGCCCTGGCTTTTGACATTAAGTCGCTAGTATGTTTGGCTTGAATGGCCTTAATTCTAGTCTTTTTAGAAATTGTATAAGACTATATTATGTTTGGGTTGTTACCTGCCCTGGTTTTTGACGTCAAGTCGCCAGGGTATATCTTTAACCTCTTTTCCCAGGACATGCAGAGTTTTGCACACAAGAGTGCTGCTATGGCTCGTATGAATGATCAGATCAAGCCTATAATAAAGTTTAAACCTGATATTTCAAAACTTAACATGCACGAAGGCATGGCATAGCGGATCATTGCTTTAAACTAGCCTATTACAAGGCTTTCATAAGCCCACAAGTTTGGAGCCAAGTGTTTTCTGGAGAAGCACTCTTATGCTTTGGCCTGAGAGCCGCCTGGGTCGTCATTGTTATCAGTCAGTTTTCTTATTGACGAGTTGATGACTCCGGGTCATCCCGCGCTGATAACAAAATGAAAGTAACCCCGGACTGACGTTATTTTCAGCAGAACTACCATGGTGTTGTTTTTGTGCAGAAATAAAAGTTCTCGGAATGGAACGAAACTTTGGAAGGAATTTTTATATAATAAATAAGAATTTCTGGAGCCAAGACCTACCGGAGAGGGGCACCTGGGTGGGCACAACCCACCAGGGCGCGCCCCCTCTCCTGGCGCGCCCAGGTGGGTTGTCCCCACTTGGTGGCCCCGCAGACCCTGAAACCGAAGCTATAAAATCCTATTTTTCTAGAAAAAATCAAGGAGAAAGAATTATAGCGATCCACGAGACGGAGCCGCCGTCACCTCCTGTTCTTCATCGAGAGGCCAGATCTAGAGTCCGTTTGGGGCTCCAGAGAGGGGGAACTACGTTCTTCGTTATCACCAACCCTTCTCCATCGCCAATTCCATGATGCTCCCGACCGGGAGTGAGTAATTCCTTCGTAGGCTCGCTGGTCGGTAAGGAGTTGGATGAGATTCATCATGTAATCGAGTTAGTTTTGTTAGGGCTTGATCCCTAGTATCCACTATGTTCTAAGATTGATGTTGCGATGACTTTGCCTTGCTTAATACTTGTCACTTTGGGCCCGGGTGCCATGAACTCAAATCTGAACCGTTTATGTTATCATCATTATATCCATGTTCTAGATCTGATCTTGCAAGTTATGGTCACCTACTACGTGTTATGATCCGGCAACCCCGGAGTGACAATAGTCGGGAGCACTCCCGGTGATGACCGTGGTTTCAGGAGTTCATGTATTCACTATGTGTTAATGCTTTGTTCCGGTTCTCTATTAAAAGGAGGCCTGAATATCCCTTAGTTTCCAATATGGACCCCACTGCCACGGGAGGGTAGGACAAAAGATGTCATGCAAGTTCTTTCCATCAGTACGTATGACTATTTACGGAATACATGCCTACATTATATTGACGAACTGGAGCTAGTGCCGTATCGCCCTAGGTTATAACTGACTCATGATGAATATCATCCAACAAGTCACCGATCCAATGCCTACGAATTTGTCTCATATTGTTCTTGCTAAGTTGCTACTGCTATCATCACTGTTACACTTGCTACAAAATTATTGCTATCACTGTTACCGTTACCGTTGCTACTATTACTGTTATCAAAACTATGAAACTACTTTGCTACTGATCACTTTGCTGCAGATAATTAATCTCCATGTGTGGTTGAATTGACAACTCAGCTGCTAATACCTTCAAATATTCTTTGGCTCCCCTTGTGTTGAATCTATAAATTTGGGTTGAATACTCTACCCTCAAAAACTGTTGCGATCCCCTATACTTGTGGGTTATTAACGGGTCGCATCTCCCTAACGCAGTTCTTGAAGTCTTGTTCCTCGAAGGCAGACCTGTCATCCTTGAATTCCGAACAACCGGTGGCTATTTCCACTGGGTCAAGTTCTGACTGCCACACCTTAGCCTGGCCTAGAGCAACAATTGCTCCTGCGAGCAATTGAATTCGAGAGCCTCTTGCTCCGGAGATGGCGTCTCCCACCTCTCCTCTCCTCTCCCTCCCACCCTCCACCTGCTCCACCAACATCATGGTGATCTCTAATCTGATTCAAGATGGAAGGCTTCTTGCATTGGGACTTTGCCCCTGGCTTAGCCCTGGCAGATCAGGTGAGAAGAAAGTTCGGTTCCACGGTGCATTTCTCCCCCTCTCGAGACCCTAAGGAGTTCTTTCTTGTGGTTACATTTTAGTCGGCCTCCTTCCCACTCACAGAAGAATTTGTGGGTCTTGCTCTCCAATGTTGCATTGAGGGTTTTCGCGTGGGCTTCAAAATGCATAATATTAATCCCCGAGCTTTTCGTTTCTCGGCGGCCAACAAACAAGGTGGGACATTTCATCTACGGCCTCAAGGACCGCATTTGGCCAGATTTCATTTGCCACTTTCATCTGTTCAATGGCCGTTCCAATCGTGTTCCCTCATCTACTTTAAGTTGGCATGCGGATGAAGTCTTACCGGAGTTAACTGCCCGACATCCTTTGGCTATTAAATCGAAATTGGGTTTTCTGAAATCGGGTTCTTCGGTATCTGCCTCTTCTATGATCGAGCTAAGAAAATTTGCTTTGAAGCCTATTGATCATATGGTTTTTTCCAATTCTCATGCTCATGAGGCTTCGTCATCCTCTGCTCCAGATCAAAATCATGGAATTCAAATTCAATTTGGCTCTTTTTTGGCAACAGACAAATTGCCCCCGGTTATTGAGGAATCATCTTCATTATCCTCAATGGAGAAATATGCCCGTCAAGCGCAATTGGAGGATGTAAGAGATACCGAGTTTCTCCGTTTGGGCAGCTTTAATTGCCCCATTAATAGGTCCTATCCTCACCCGCCAAAGTGTTTTCTAAAATCGGCCTTCAAGTATGCCCCAGCCCATTCTCATTTGCCGCCTTGTCTATCGGCCCATTATAAGATGGATTGGGACCAGGCTGGATATACCGAGGAAGATATTGATCTGATTGACACAAATTGGGCAGTTTTATGTTCACGTTGCCTACAATGGGGGCACAAGAAGATCAATTGCCCGGCTCGGGTGATTTGTATTCACTGCTCCACTCCTGATCACAAGGCAAGAAATTGCCCGGCCCGGATTCCTATTGAGCAGCTTGGATCAAATAAGGCAGCGAACCCGCCCATTATCAATTTCTCCGACTTTCCTTCGGCCGCTGTGTTGTACCAAAGAAAACCCAAAAATGAATCTAACGTTCGGTGTGCGGTTTGTGGGCACTATGGCCACGTGGCACAATCCTGTAGACGGAAGCGGTGGCTCGAGCGATGGAAATGGATCCCCAAAAATCCACCTAATACCAAAAATACCCCGCACGCTTCCGCTTCTGCTCGGTTTCCTCAATCGTCACTGCCCCAAGCCTGCCATTCGCCACCTCTGTCACACCCGCCACCCAAGGCGCTCTCCCTCTGCTCCTCCGCCATGGCGAACTATCCCCTCAACCCTGTGCCGTTCGTGCCGCCGGGCTTCGCAGTCGAACCGGGGCCGGCCGATCGTGTCGTCCGCAGCGGGATGGTGGTTGGCCCCATTCCACCGCTCAACCACGACTATCTGGCCATTGCGGAGACCAGTGAGTACGTCCCGCTCCATCGCAGTGCTGCTATCCGTCAGGCAATCCAAGGTCTGCTCCACGAGGCTCAGCTTTTCACCACTGAAGTAAGTGACCACCCCTTTGGAATCAGAATTTTTGGATTTGTGGACTCCTTCATTCATGATACTGCTGTTGCCATGCCATTAGAACTTGAGGATAATGATCTGCTTATCACTTTCGTACCTCACCATGAAGCACTCAATCGTCGTACCACCACTTTTGGACCGGAGATTTGGTTGATGTACTTTGGATTTCCTTCTGATTAACAAACTGATTATTACATCAACAAGTCTCTTGGAAGTTTTGGTGCTCTGGTCTCCTGGTACAATCCCCACCAAGATCGCCGTTTCATGCTGATTAAGGCAAGAGTTCTGAACCTGCGTCTTGTGCCCAAAAGTTTTGTTGTTTGGTAGCTTGGCGGTGCGAGAGATTGCTGGACTGTCCAGATTACGATCCTCAGAGCAATGACTGGAGTGGGCTCCTTCCTGAGGTGCTGCCGGCCGGCGAGGAACCACCGCCACCTGACGGAAACCCACATCCTCAGTTAGGTCCCCATCTGACAGCGGAGCAACTGTACCAGGAACAGGTGCATAACTGGTTAGTGCAGAATGCAGCCCCTCCCAATGGCGCACCGAATGGACCAGCAGCTCAGAACAATCAAGATAATGGAGGATGGGGAGAATGGCCAGCGCCTCTAGCACCACCATTGCCTCAACTGCCGCCTTTTCTCATGAACTTTCAGGCATGGCTCGCGGCTTAGGGCCTGCAAGTGCAGGATGGAGTTGTACCTGACAACAATGTCACGGATAATGCGCTGCAAGCTTGGCACGACTCGATCACGAGCTCTGATGATTCTGACTCAGTGCATTCGGTGGATATGATTGTGATCAACGTACCGGACGTTCCTCAGCCTCATGATGATGTGATCACCATTTCCGTTGAAGTCCACAATCAGGGTCTGCGCTTTGGTCTGTCCGCGCAAGGTGATATGCTCATGTCTCTCTTGCTGAATAACCCAGTCCCTCGCCAACAACTTAATATGGCCCTGTTCTCTGCTCTGCGCCCGCTAGTGGCTGCTTTTGGACCATGGGCCTCGGGTCTTGGCTTCAGACAGGAAACTGTTCAGGTGGAAATACAAGTGGCCCTTTCTGGTGGAAACATTCAGTTTTCTCAGGCTCAAGTGGTGACCTCTACTGCTCAGGCAAGACTGATTGTTGCACACACTCCCCTGCCAATGATTTTGCAGTCTGCGGCTACTTCACTCCCTACAGAATCATCTGTACACTTGGAGGAAATCACCAGCTCAGATGATGTGAACCTTACTGTTGCACTCCCGCTTTCTGCCCCATTGGAAACTGCTGTGTCTGAACCCATAGTGCCAGATTTGCCACTGCCTGTTGAGGCTTCTCTGATACTGCTTGTTGAGGTTTCTCTGCCCCTACCTGTTGAAGCTCCTCCTCTGCTGATTGAGGAGGGATCGAGCTCTTTGCCTACCACTGCACAAGCTCTGAAATAGCGTAAAGGTAAGGTGCTTGCCCCGATCGATACCGCTACCCTGCGTCGAAGCAACAGAACCAACAAATATGATGGTTTCCGAGTCTCTGCTACTTCTGACGCGCGCCCTATTAAGTCCAAAGTCAAACCTCGTGTTATACCTGCTGCTCTGGAGATCTCTGAAGACGCCAACCCTGCTGCACCTACACCTGAAGCCTCCAGCAATGATGATGCAACTCCAGCTTTGCCTCCTCCAACACCCATTGCCACTCTGCAGGCCATTGGCACTGATCTTTGCACTGTGCCTGCTGAAGAGCTTACTGCTTCGGCTCTGTCTGAAGAGCAGGCGGGTTTTTATTTACTAGCGTTTCTGCAGTTATCTGAACTTTTATTTCCTCGATGATTTTGCGTGACTGGAATGTACTTTGCTGGAATGATCGCGGTCTTAATGCGCCTGAGAAACATTTAGCTCTTGGTAATGCGATCCGGACTAGTGGATGCGATGTGATTTGCTTACAGTAGTCCAAAATGCCGTCCTTTGATGCTGCTACCTTAAAATCTTTATGTCCCCGACGTTTTGATTAGTTTGCGTTTATTCCTTCACATGGCGCTTCTGGTGGCATCATTATGATTTGGAATAGCAGCATTTTCACGGGCAGGGTCTTTTTGTCTGAGAATTTTGCGTTAGGAGTAGAGTTCACTTCCACGCAATCCAATCACTGTTGGAAGCTCGTCAATGTATACGGCCCTTGCCAAGGTGAGCCTCGGGTTGCTTTTACCAACTGGTTATTTGATTTGAATATCCCTAGTTCTAAAGACTGGCTTATTCTTGGCGACTTTAACTACATCCGATCGCCTGACAATCGCAACAAGCCGGGTGGCAGTGTTTAGGATATGTTCACCTTTAATGATTTCATTCGTGAGCAAAACCTTACTGAATTGCCAATAAAGGGGAGAGCGTACACTTGGTCCAATATGCAACGTCAACCACTTCTTGAACAGCTCGATTGGTTTTTCACCACGCTCCACTGGACTCTTTCTTTTCCAAATACATTGGTGAACCCGCTAGGAAAACCCGTCTCTGATCATACTCCTTGCTCTGTGACCATTCAAACAACGATCCCAAAAGGTGAACTTTTCAGGTTTGAAACATATTGGATCGCTCACCCTGGTTTCATGGAGGTGGTGGAACAGGCTTGGAACAAACCCATTAAACACAATAAACGTTCCAACCATGCTGCGAAAATTGGCAAAAACTCAAAGATGTGAGATATGCACTCAAACATTGGAGTAAGAAGATCTCCCGCCTCACTGTTGCCATTGAAAACACTAACAAAGCCCTCCTGGAATTGGATAACATCGAAGATCGCCGACATCTTACTACTCCAGAAAGAAAATTCCGCAATATTCTCAAAAAACACCTTGTGAGACTCCTTGAATACCAGAAAGATTACTGGAGGAAACGATGCACCATCCGATGGATTTAGTTTGGAGATGAGAACTCAATTTTTTTCAGACTGTCGCTACCGAACGTTACCGGAGGAATTGCATTAGTTCTCTTAAAATTGCCGATGGAGGGATTGTGGAGGATCATGTTGGGAAAGAATCTGTACTTTTTGAGGCCTTTAAGGCTAGGATGGGACAAGCTAACCCTTTGCCCATGAAATTCAACTTAGACAATCTGCTCAAAGATGATGAGATCTTTGCCAACCTTGTCGTTCCATTCACACATAAAGAGATTGATGACGTGGTGGCGGCTATGCCACCTGACCGTGCCCCCGGCCCTGACGGCTTCAATGGGGCGTTCTTGAAAGCTTGTTGGCCCATCCTCAAAGAGGATTTCTATCTTTTATGTGAGGAGTTTCATCGGGGTGGCCTAAATTTGGAAAGCATCAATGCTGGCTATATCATACTGATCCCAAAGACCAACTCACCTGACACTGTCAATGATTTTCGGCCCATCACTCTCCTGAACTGCTGCCTGAAGCTGATCACTAAAATCCTGGCCAATCACCTCCAGAACATTATCCTCAAACTGGTGCATCAAAATCAATATGGCTTCCTTCGTGGACGATCCATTCATGACTGTTTGGCCTGGGCCTTCGAATACATACACCAATGTCAAGCTTCAAAGAAAGAAATTGTCCTCCTGAAATTAGACTTTGCCAAAGCCTTCGATACAATTGAACATTCTGCTATGCTCCTAATCATGAGAAAGATGGGCTTTCCACCAAAATGGCTTACTTGGATGGAAAGTATCTGCTCTTCCGGCAAGTCTTCTGTGCTCTTGAATGGTGTACCTGGTCGGCAATTTCATTGCAAGTGTGGAGTGCGCCAAGGAGATCCCATGTCTCCCCTCATTTTTGTCATTGCAGCCGATCTCTTGCAATCGGCCATTAATGATGCGCTGGATGAGGGTCTACTCAGCCACCCCATCCCTCCCAAGGGCAATGCCAAATACCCGGTGATCCAATATGCGGACGATACTATCATTGTCTTGCCTGCGTGTCTTCTCCAAGCGGCTAAGATGAAACAAATTCTTGAGGACTACGCCACCTCCATTGGACTTAAGATTAACTTCCATAAATCCACTCTCGTGCCTATTAACACACCGGCGGGCACATGCAATGATCTGGCCACTCTTTTTGGTTGCGTTCAAGCCACCATGCTGTTTACTTACCTGGGTTTGCCCTTAGGGACCACTCGCCCTTCGGTTCTTGATAGTGACACCTTTTGTGCGCAAAGCTGAAAGAAAAATCACTGCGGCCATGTCCCTCATGTCGCATGCTGGAAGGTTGGCCTTGCTCAACTCGCTCATTACATCGCTCGCTATCTATCCGATGGGCACCATGCGACTGCCGCAAAAAATCATTGCGCAACTGGACAAAATCCGAAGACATTGCCTCTGGAACAAAAAAAACGGCGGATGGCGTCAAACATAACTCACTAGCTGCCTGGCCCATGGTGTGTCGACCTAAATCTAGTGGTGGCCTCGGGATTCTTGATTTCAAAGTTCAAAATGAAGGTTTGCTTCAGAAGTTCCTTCATAAGTTTTACAACAGAATGGACATCCCTTGGGTGCAGTTGGTTTGGGATACATACTATGTTGATTCGATCCCCCATGCTACTGATATATGCGGCTCCTTATGGTGGCGCGATCTTGTTCTTTTAATGCCAATATACCGCGGGATCACTCAGGTCCAAATAAAGCAGGGTACATCTACGCACTTTTAGAAGGATAACTGGAATAATGCTATTTACGCTGATAAATACCCGAGAGCTTTCTCGTACGCCACCAATGAAGATTTGTCGGTCCGTGGCTTTTTGACTGCCACCACACTGCATGAAACCTTTCAACTTCCGCTCTTCGTGCAAGCCCATGAGGAGCTCAAACTGCTGCAACTGGATGTCACGGCTGTGACTTTTGAGGAGCATGAAGATGTTTGGTCATACTGCTGGGGTGCGACCGTGTTCAAAACTGCCACATACTATCAATTCTTCTTTCGGGAAGTGGTCGCTCATATGGCCTTCCGATCGCTTTGGCGCACCAAGTGCACCCCAAGAATCAAGGTCTTTGGTTGCTTCTTGTTATCGGATCGCCTCAATACACGAAACATGCTAAAAAGGAGGCATTATAACATTGGTTCCAACCTCAACTGCTTGCTCTGTGGTCTACACGTAGAAGAAACGGTGGAACATCTGTTCTTTCACTACACCTTTAGCAAGGAGTGCTGGCGGCGCTTGGACATCCACTGAGCTGAGGTTGGGAACAGGCTGGATCTTGTGGGGCAGCTGAAGGCACGACATCCTCGCAAAATGGTCATGGAAATCTTCCTTGTTGCTGCTTGGAGCCTATGGATGGAGCGCAACAATAACCACTTTAGACATATTGCGCCTTTGGTGGCCTCGTGGTGGGATCGGTTCAAGTCTGACTTTAGTAACATCCAATATAGATTGCCTGAACATAAGAGACATGTGGTCTCTTCTATCTTGCAAAATTTACAATAGGACTCTCCGTAGTTGTACATTGCTAGCTCTGACCACCCACCCCCCCCCCTTTGTAATTACCACCATGTAATAGTTCTATAGTTCCTTTAATATATATGCAGTAGGAGCCTTCCCTACTGTCTTTAACTTCAAAAAACAATTGCTCCAGCACGGGCAGCAGACAACTTATATTCTTCAACTTGAGCCGGTGCTGTTGAGAGTTGATCCAAAACGGTCTTGATCTGCTTCAGAGGTTTCTTCCCGCCTGATAAGGCCACAAGACTTCATAATGTTCCAGTGTATAGTTGCTTAGTCAACGAATATACTTCCTTGAGCTTCATCAGCATATTTTCACCAAGGCTGGCGCTTCTGGTGCTTGTTCATAGGTTGCCAAGCGAGCTAAGACAGTAGGAACTGAGAACCGCCTGGCAGTTTGTGGTAATATCAAAACAAATGTTGAAGTGCATATGGGTCTTACCAAAGATGGCCTCTGTCATATGGGTGATATGTTATTTTAAGCCGACGAGCTCATCAGCAAACGGCTTAAGTTGTGCTTCTGCTTCTTTGGCTCTCTTTACTAGTACGGTCTTGTCAGACTCCCAGGCGGCTCTTTCAGCACGAAAACTTGCCTTCAGCTTCTCAATTTCCTCCAAAGATGTTTTCAGTTCAAGCTTCGCCTTGGAAGTCTCTGCTTGTTGCAACTTTATATTCTTCCTCAAATCGCCCACTTGCGATTCCTTCATACTCAATTGTGCCTGCAATACAATGATGAAGTGATGATTACAAAGCAAGGATTAACTATTGGTACTGTTATTTTGTTAAAGTCCCAAGCACACTACAAGTACTCTACTTGGCACTTGGGGGCTAATGTGGGTCAATTCACTTTTTATTGAGACCCGTCGTATCTTGTCAGATTAAGCCGGCCCTTGGGGGCTACATGTTTGGGTTTTTAAGTGACTATAAGTCCCTACTCAACTTGTCAGTTTAAGCCGGCCCTTGGGGGGCTACATACTTGGATCATAGAAATAATTGTGAGTATGCATCATTTTGTTGCTATGAAATTATTGAAGCTGTAGAAGGATTTTTCAAGCTTAATATTTGAAGACCCGGCTCATCTTTATAAGATAAGCCGGCCCTAAGAGGCTATGGTTTGGAAATTTTCATCAAGTCTCAAGCATAGTCAATATTTTCTTTATACTTAAGACTTGGCGGCTACGTAAGTGCATATGGAATGGGATTAGTATCATACCTCATAGCGCTCCTTCATGAGATTCACTAAGCCAGCTTCTAAATCATGGCTAGTGTGAAGGCGGCTCAGATACCCTACGTGGATGTCGCTTGCGCTGAAGGAAGCATAGCTTTCCAAATCCAGCTTGGTCGTGCCTTTATCCAAAGAATTAGATTCTTCTTTGGTGCCATGTTTGGCCAACACAGTGGAAGCCCCTGGCGTAGTGTAAGCTGTCCCAATGATGGTCACATCTCGAGAGTCCTTGTCAAGAGGGATCTCTTCAGCTGGCTTCTGAGGAGTTGGCGGCGGCTTAGGGCTCGGCGGGTCATGGCTGGCCGCCGGGTTAAGCTCCGCATCCATTTTCTCACGGAGGATGGCATCGACTGTTGGTGGTGGGTCATCCATGGGTTCTTCTTGGTCTTGAGTGTGGGCCTCAGAGATGTCGGTATGATGTTTCTCCGGCTCATAAAATTTAGGATCTTTCGAGGACCCGCCAAGCTTCTTCTTCTTACCGGCCTTTGCCATAACTCTGCAATACAATACAAAGTGTATGAGTATATCATCATAAGTTGCTGATAAATAATTGAAATACTTACCCTTGGGTGATTTTGAAGACTAGCATTTGAGTTGCCAGATGATGGAGGCGTCTTTTGATAATCTGAGTTGGAAGGAGTAAGAGGTTGACGTATGATGCGGAGCATCCCTCGCTCATCCCCATGGACGTCCCATCACCACCACAAGCACGAGGAGTACCAATGATAAGAGCATGCGCACGTGCCGTCGGTACCAAGGTTAAATCATTCCTCTTCGAGTTTCATTCGGATTCACATATAAATTGGGTTCTACCTCAAAGAGAAACGTTATGCACTCTTAGTTACTTCGGAGATGATCGCGGCGAAGCATGGAGGGATCACCAAGTCCACACGGAGGAAGAGAAGGAACAAGGACGCGAAGGGACGGACCCTCTGGAGACCCCGGGTGCCCGGACAAGAAGACCCCGGGTGCCCAGGCACAAGGCCGTGGGGAGGGCAAACCCCCTGGACACCCCGGGTGCCCCCCCACCTGGGCGCACCCCCGGGTGCCCGGCCACTTGGCCCTGGGTGCCCGGCCCCTCCAGCTGCGGCCTGCCTGGGTGGTCCGCCCCCCCTCAAAACCGGATGCCAGGCCTCCTGCCTGGCGCGACCCCTGGTGCCCGGCCCCCTCACAGGCGTGACCCCCAGCTGACTGGTCCCCTTGCCCCAGGGTGCCCAGACCCTCAACCGTGGCTACGCGTTTTTCAGGATAAATTACCCATGAACCCTTGTTTCACTCTCATGTCGTCCCTAGGCTATATAAACTCGTTCCCTAGCTCATTATAGGGGATAGCAAAGTAGTTGATAGACATTTGAGAGCTTTGCTCCTTGTACCCACGCATCTAGGAGATCATGACCTCCTAGGAGAAGACCCCCTTGGGATTCAAGACCTACTCTTGGGTATGACTATCATCAAGACCTCATTCCTCATAGGATTGGGATGAACTAGTTACCTTGTATCTTTCCTTTGTTGTCCTTGACTCATTGTGACCTCTTGTGTGTTCTTGGATCTAGCATATGTGTGATTGGATCTAGTAAATTTGAGTGTTACCCCTATCTTGTGTTCTTCGTGTTCTTGGGGATTTCCCCTCCAATTCATGAAAGATCTCCATCTAGGGTTCCACCCTACAACATCTTGGTATCATAAGCCATGGTTTCTCACAAAATTGGAGCCCCCTTTCTTGTTCTCTAGCCTAATTTTGTTGTGTTCTTCCCCAATTTAGAAAATTCCCCACCAAAAATAGCTCCAATTTTTTTTGTGATTTGTTGGTTTGATGAGTTTTTGTTGGATTTGAACCATGAATTTGCTTGGTTTCAACTGGATCTAGCCTTCCCCCCATCCAGCTCCACCTTTCCCTCCACGAAATCCACCATAGTCTTAATTTTCCACAAATTTCCGCCCAATTCCGTGACCCTCGGGCACCCGGACCTCAAACCCCGGGCACCCAGACCCCCCGCCCATCCCCGCTGACCACCCCGGGTGCACGCACCTCTTACCCCTGGGCCACTTCTTCCGCCCAACCCCGCTGACCACC
>NC_057814.1:349140177-349146391 GCF_018294505.1 Triticum aestivum
CAGCCCACCAAAAAAATCTTTTTAGCCATAACTTTCACTCCTGGAGTCTGATTTTGACATTCTTTAGCTCGTTGAGTAGCTATTGACATCCCCCATCCATCCAGATAGGTTCCAGCACAATTTGGCTCCATCAAAATTTTGGCATTTTCGCATCTTTGCCTAGGAGATCCACCATATCATCCGCAAAACCACCATAGCTTTCCGCAACCTAACCCATTTAGTTCCATATAGCATTTGTGGCTGCTTGAGGGGTGACTTGAGTCTCCTAAGGTGTTTCGGCTACTTAGGGACGGTTGCTTCTTCATCAACCACCACCACCACTTCCGCATTGCTAACTCCGGAACCACCTACGCATTCCACTACCACCATTTTGACATTTTCCTTTGAGATTTTGAGTTTGCTGTTTTTTTTCGTTTCCTAGGCTGTTTCGGCTAACTAGGAGTGGTTCGACATCGAAAACACCGCCGCTCAACTTCGACAAGGATTCGACATCGACGACCTTCACTAATTTCACACCCTAACCGTAAGCAAGAACTTTAACCCTTATATCATCTTGGTATCCCATTGTACATCCATTCTTGCCATTGCATTGTTAACCCCATAGCCCATTTTGCGTCACTTTCCTATCGAGACTAGCCATTTGAGTGTTACCGGCAACGTTACTTGTGCACATTAGTGATTCGTACCTTCCAATGCATACATACCATATCATATTGGTATCATCTTGGTATCATCATATCATCCCTTGTGTCACAAGATTGTTCCCGCATATACACAATTACTATCTTGGTTTGTGCACGCACAAGTGGCCATACCAAAAAAAAGAAAAAAGAATAAGCTTTTAAGAAAAAAGAAGAGAGCAAAGAAGCATGTAAGCAAGAGCCATAGCATCGCCACATTGCATACCATCCTACCATATTGATCATCTAGGATCATCATATGCGAAACACCGGAACATCATACATATATAGCATACTTGGGATAGAATGTTGCTACATTTTGCGTCTTATAGGTTGTGCATAAGTGTCGTACCCGCCTATTAAGCAATCGTGCTAGCGTCTCTCTAGAGTTGTGCAACACGAGCATTTCTGTGGATTCCACATTTTGTGCTCATTCCTTGGTTGCACGATCCCATTTATCTATACGTGTGTGTGTTTCCGTGTGCCACCCATTGCTATTGGTCTACTTGTTTCACTTGCGAATTTGTGAATCTTTTCCAACATTATTGACTCTTGCGAACACTTTGCATCAAATGTTTTGAGCTACTGTCCTCACCAAGCTCCACCATAAGCCTTACTTATGTAGGTGTGAGAATTGACAAGATCCGGTACCAAGTGTGCTATTTCCTTGATACATTATTGCATGATCATTGATCCATCTTCAACATTGTAAAGGTACATTTGGTCTAGTTCTTTCCTTTCTTCCACTCACATTTGCTCGAGTCTTGTGATGGATCGGCAAGGCATTTCATCTCCGGTCTTCCACGACAACGACGAGTTCGATGCCATGAAGAACAATTTGGACGCCAAGATTGATGCTCAAATGGAGGAGCTCAAGGTCCTCATCAAGTCCTACAAGAGATCTTCCTCATCTTCGAGAAGATGCTCTAGTGCACATCCTTCCAAGCTACCATCTTCGACAAGGTCACATCATCATCGACACCATCACGAACAAGAACACGAAGGTCAAGAGCTCAACACCAACAACAGCTCAACGACTTAACCATCTACCTTGGCAACTTTGCCAAGCGCCTTCAAGGCATCTTCGCCTTTGGACATTCGACATCTTTGCCTACAAGCACCTCAAGACTACGTTCAAGAGAAGCTCCCCAAGCTCAAGTCCGCGACTTCCATGAGCTACTACGACCTCGACAACGACCACGAGCTTCCTTTCTATGGGACTCAAGACCGCGAGGAGTATCTCGAGTCGGAACGCAAGATGGACGGCTACCTCAAGGTACTTCAAGTCCCTTCGGAAGACCAAGTGAGGTGCGCCTCAAGTACCTTCCACGACTTCGCGTCGACATGGTGGCTTCATACACCTTCGAAGACCTTCGACATGAGTTGGCACAAGATGAAGAAACTATGCTGCGAGAGTTTTGGCCCAAGAAAGTTTCACCTTCCGAACGACCCGCCGAGTTTTCTTTCTTGGCAAAGGTTTTGAGTCGGAGGAAACAGGGATTACCTCTATGGCGTCGGCTCGACTGGTCTCTGCGTCATCCTGAGAAAAGTCGGTGTCAATAAGTTGCATACAAAAGACGACCAAGAGAGTCAAGTTCTACCTCCGAGTCATCTAGCTTGAGAACACCCTCTGCTACTGATTTCTTAGGGTGACCCGACCCATGGGCGTTGGTCTTAAGCTTTTTGACCGGGGTGGGTGAGCTTGAAGCTTCTTTCGCCGGATTGGAGAGTCGGCCTATATTTCAAATGAGTAGCAGTAAATTGAAGCAAAATGAAAGTTATAAGTATTGATGATAATACGACAGGAGTTTATGGAAGATACAGGTGGAGGTGCATTGAGCACGCAGAAAGGGTTCACCACTACTTTCTGGCAATTTTCCATAGTCCCCCTAAGTAATGATTTAACCATAGGAGTGGCTTCCTCATCTGTTAAGGGTGTCTTGTTATAGCGTTGGGGTCCTTGGTATCACCTACGTACTCACACATTAAGCCGCCACGCCGACTTAATGGCAAGATTCTCCATGAAACCCAGCAACGGACCAGGTCTACTCCAGATAAGCCATTGGCCACCAAAGATCTAATATTTGAAAAGATGGTAGAATACTTGGCTCGTCCGGCAGCAAAGATGCGATCTGGGACCACGTGACTGGGGCTGATGTAACGCCCACGATGCGGCTATATCTCCCACGTGTCGAGGCACGACTTAGAGGCATAACCGCATTGTGGTTTTGTCGCAAGAAGGGTCATCTTCACACAATCCCATGTAATGAACAAGAATGGGATAACGAGAGTTGGCTTACAATCGCCACTTCACACAATACATAAATATAATTCATACATCATCCAAAATCCACACATAGACCGACTACGGTCAAATCCAAATGAAAATAAGATAACCCAAAATGCTAGATCCCCGATCGTCCCAACTGGGCTCCACTACTGATCATCAGGAAAAGAAACATAGTAACGACCACGTTCCTCATCGAACTCCCACTTGAGCTCGGTTGCGTCATCTGCACTGGCATCGTCGGCACCTGCAACTGTTTTGGTAGAATCTGTGAGTCACAAGGACTCAGCAATCTCACACCCGCGAGATCAAGACTATTTAAGCTTATAGGAAAGGATGGTGTAATGAGGTGGAGCTGCAGCAGGCACTAAGCATATATATGGTGGCTAACATACGCAAATGAGAGCGAGAAGAGAAGCAACGCAACGGTCGCGAAGCTAGAAATGATCAAGAAGTGATCCTGAAACTACTTGCCTTCATGCATAACACAAACCGTGTTCACTTCCCAGACTCCGCCGAGAAGAGACCATCACGGCTACACACACGGTTGATGTATTTTAATTGGGTCATGTGACAAGTTCTCTACAACCGGACATTAACAAATTCCCATCTGCCTCATAACCGCGGGCACGGCTTTCGAAAGATAATACCCTGCAGGGGTGTCCTGACTTAGCCCATCATAAGCTCTCACGGTCAGCGAAGGATAAACCTTCTCCCGGAAAGACCCGATCAGTCTCGGAATCCTGGTTTACAAGACATTTCGACAATGGTAAAACAAGACCAGCAAGACCACCCGTTATGCCGACAAATCCCGATAGGAGCTGCACATATCTCGTTCTCAGGGCACACCGGATAAGCTAAGCGTACAGGTACCAACGTACCCCAAGTTGCCAAGGGACGGTCCCGCACGGTGCTCTAGTTTGGACCAGCACTCAGAGGAACACTGGCCCGGGGGTTTAAATAAAGATGACCCTCGGGCTCGCGAAAACCCAAGGGAAAAAGGTTAGGTGGCAAATGGTAAAACCAAGGTTGGGCCTTGCTGGAGGAGTTTTATTCAAGGCGAACTGTCAAGGGGGTCCCATAAATCACCCAACCGCGTAAGGAACGCAAACTCAAGGAACATAATACCGGTATGACGGAAACTAGGGCGGCAAGAGTGGAACAAAACACCAGGCATAAGGCCGAGCCTTCCACCCTTTACCAAATATATAGATGCATTAATTAAATAAGAGATATTGTGATATTCCAAAATATCCATGTTCCAACATGGAACCAATTTCAACTTCACCTACAACTAGCAACGCTATAAGAAGGGCTGAGCAAAAGCGGTAACTTAGACAAACAACGGTTTGCTAGGAAAGGATGGTTAGAGGCTTGACATGGCAATATGAGAGGCATAATATAGCAAGTGGTAGGTAGCGCAGCATGGCAATAGAACGAACAACTAGCAAAGCAAAGATAGAAGTGATTTCGAGGGTATGGTCATCTTGCCTGCAAGGTTCTCAGAGTTGTCGAAAGCTTGATCCTCATAAGCGAACTCAGCAGGTTCCTCGTTCACGAACTCGTCTCCCGGCTCTACCCAAAACAAGAGCACCAGCAACGGAACCACAATCAAACATGAGAAATGCACAAGCAACATGATGCAAAATATGTATGATATGCGGGATATGATATGCGATGCATATGCGTGCTCCAGAAGAAAAATAATGAACAAGGTAGTAACTTGGCAAACCAAGTATGCCACTGGAAAGATGAGATGATTTCGGTCGAAATCGATATAAAGATCACCGAAAACGGATGCACGGTTTGCAAATGGCAAGCAAAAGAAGAATGACACGAATCTGTGATTAACAGCATGATACCACTTAGAATACATCAAGAAACTATGCTACAGCACTCCAACATAGCAACAAAGCATATGGCAGTAATCTACAGGAGATGCATGACAAACGATGAACACTGAGCTACGGCTAGATCACAACATAACAGGTTCAAACAAGCATGACAAAAGTGCAAAAGATAACAGGTTCACAGACTTAGTGAAATTACTGGACATGGCAGAAACAGCATCAGGTAGCAATGTTCAGAGCAAGCAACGAACATGCTACAGGAACTTAACATGCTACATGAATCTACTAAATGCATAGAACAAAAGTCCCTTACTGACCATGAGCCAAAAAGGATCAGAAGATATGATGGCAACCATGTAAACATAGCAAGTTTCGTTAACAGGTTTCAGACATAGCAGAAAACAGAGCATGGCAGAAACAGACATTATGAGGGCATCTTGGTGAGCTTGATTCACTCATCACAAGGCAATGCATGACAAAACAAGCATACCTACAGCAAGATGGAATGTGTATGAAGCTATCCATGGCAAGAACAATTACATAGCATGAAAGGATTAACTACAACTAGCTTGGCAAAATTGAATAACACGTAAACAATCTTTCAGAAATATTTTATAGCAAAAGTAGAGCAAGATTGTTTCATGCTATGTCACTCCATAATTGCAAACAGGGGCATGGATGGATAGAGAACAACTATGTCTACAAAACATCCTTACTGAACATCACCAAAATAATCATGGATCTCTCTGTAGACACATGGATACATGGCAACAAAATAACAGCAGTCACAGACTTGGCAAAATTACCAAGTCCCTGAAATCAGAAACATCACGAAGCCTAGTTTGCATGCTTGTGCTAGTCACCACAGAGATCACAAAAATACATGGCATATACCTCTGTAAAGATGGCACGACATACATCAAAACACATGTAGAGCTCATGCCCATAAGGTGCACACATCAATTGCAACAAAAAATAACAAATCCTCATGTTCTGATAAGTAACAGCAGGTAACAGCATATAGCACTCTTGCACCAGAGATTTGGGCATCAAGATAGACTCAAATGAACATGGCATAATGGAACAAAATGAAGAACATCTCGAGACGAACATTTTGATATATTACACGCACGAAACAGAGCTATATGCAAAGAGTTATGATGCGATGAACAGGAGCATATGATGCAAATATTACGGGACTTAGAGAATACGAGAGGGGGGAAGAAAGTCAACCCTAGCAGATCGGATCGGGATCCGGCTCGGGCTCGAGCTCGAGCTCGCCGGAGCTTGCGGGTGAGGGAGGAGGCGGCGGTCGGCGTGGCTTCGAGGCCATCGGGGGAGGAGGCCGGCCGGAGGAGAGGGGCGGCGCGGGCTCCGGCGGAGGGGCGCGCGGGCGC
>NC_057814.1:349146762-349182797 GCF_018294505.1 Triticum aestivum
TGGGTCGGGTGACATGGCAGCGCCTGATTGGCGTGGGGCGGCGGCGGCTTTCGTCCGGTGGCGGCGGACGTGTCCGGCGGCGCCGGAGGGCGATTTTACCTAGGGTTAGGGTGGTTTTTGCCCGAGATTTTGGAGGGGGAGGTATTTTTATAGGTAGAGGGAGCTAGGAGACTCCAAATGGAGTGCGGTTTTTGCCCACACGATCGTGATCGAACGATCTAGAGCATGGAGGTGACTTAGATGGGTTTTGGGCTGTTTTGGAGGGGTGTTGGGCTGCAACACAAAAGAGGCCTTTGCGGTTACCCGGTTAACCGTTGGAGCGTCAGACAACCTCCAAATGGCACGAAACTTGACAGGTGGTCTACCGGTGGCATACCAAGGCCACTTGACAAGACTCGGTCCATTCCGAGAACATTTAACACCCGCTCACAAAAAGAAACAAGAGGGGTGCGCCGGAGGAGGTGGGAGTGCCGGATTGCAAAACGGACAATGGGGAAAATGCTCGGATGCATGAGGCGAACACGTATGCAAAAGCAATGCACATGATGACATGATATGAGATGCATGTCATGAACAAAATGCAAAACGAAAAACAAAACCCGACCACGGAGGGAATATCATAACACATAGCCGAAAATTGCAAGATTCGGAGTTACAAAAATGGAAAGTTACATCCGGGGTGTTACAGCTGAGCCAGAAGGGGCGATCACCCGACAGAGGATTTTCACCGTCTAGGGAGGTGTCCTGGCAGTAGAACCATGTACAATTCCAATAATTCGGGTGACTAGGTAGTACAGCTGCAGGAAAAATAATATCTCACCGCCTATGAAATGGAGATCCCACCGAGCTCAAGACTAGGACCATCGGACATTTCAGTTTGGCGGTTCAGATAGAAATACTCTCTAAGTAGATCAACTTCCGGGTCTTGTTGAAGATACACTTCACAGAAGACTTGAAAGTTGCAGATGTTGGAAACAGAGTTGAGTCCAATGTGTTGAGGGTGAAGATTGTAAAAGTGGAGAACATCCCGGATGGATTTTGACCCGGGTGATGAGAAGCCGCGGAGGAGATGATCGGCAAAGATGATGACTTCACCTTCCTTAGGTTGAGCTCTAGTTTCAGCACCTCTAACTCGCAAGTGAACGGTATCCTTCGATGGCAAGACTCCCATATCCACATAGTCTTGGAGAGTCTGTTCAGAAACTTGAGAAGCGACCCAATCGCAAGAAGTGGGAGTCTTGGTCATGGTTGGCGGTTTAAAAGGCAACGATATGGCGGATTAAAATCAAGGTGGTGAGCTGCCTAAGTAATTATGGTGATGGTTCTGTGGCAATGAGCTGGTTCGAACATGATAAGTAACAAATTTATGGTTAAGCCGACAACAGGTTGACAGGTTACCAGAATTTAGCTAAGTGCTGGGCAAACAAGTTTCATAGATCGTGCCTATAATTTTGGATCGATGGCAGTTCGAAAAACAGAAGGTAATTGCTAAACCTAAAACATGGTCGTGGAAGAACTAGAGTGCTGGAGATTGAATCTCAAAAGGAAAGAATGAATCTATGATTGGAAACAGACGCCAAAGCTATCATCGCATGACTCCAGTATTACTTTTGGATCGAGCTAAGCAACATGGTGGATGAACTACAAGTGAACACCGGTGAACAACGATGAACACCGACGAACTAGGGTAACCTAATGTGGAATGGAAGTAAGGAAAGATGGGGTACTTGGTGATGCTGATGGACAGCGGAGAGGCGTCGTGATCTCTGGTTAAGGTCAGGTCAATCCAGCGGCTAGGATGAAGCTATTGAAGAAAGGTGACAAGGGCGGCGGAGCTCCGGCGGTGGCGGTCGTCGCGAGGAAGAAGAAGAAGAGAAGGAGGCGGGGGTAAAAAATGAAAAAGGACACCCCCTGTCCCTATTTATAAGGAAACGGTAAAATGGCATGTGCAGAAATCGAGGAAGCAACATGATTATCTCAACAGTGTGGCCGCCGTGATTCTCGGAACGACCAATTAATACAAAAGATCCGTTGTGATGTCCCAAGTTTTCGTAGATTTGATATACATGATATCATGGCGGGTTACAATGACTCAGTTTACATGACATCATGGCGGGTTACAGTGGTTTATTCCAGGATAAGCTTTGGAAGACAATTCGCCAACGGAAGCACTGAAGATTTACATGAACAAGTTCAAATCAATCTCGGGACTAATGTTGGGGTGTGACCCTGTCACACCCTGCATTTTGTAACATGTCATTTGCATTAATAAATCATGAAAATTTGGACCAACAATTTTTTTTGCACCATTTGGCTTTTATTTGGAGTTGGTTCTCTCTCTATGATTTTCAAGTGCTCTTTAATGTCAACATAACTTCACCTTCTATACATCATCTCCTTGCCCCAAACTTCTTTCCAATGATCATGCCATGTGTATAGAACAGTATAGTATTTTCTTACAAAAATTATTTGGCCAAATAGTATTTTCAAAAATTAGTTTTCAAGAAACCCCCTGAATTGAGGTTTGCACTACAAGTACTTGATTTGGGGTATGAAAAATATTTCAAAGAGTATATTTGAAACCTATTAGATATAGGACTCCCATAAACCACAAAAATATAATTTTAAATGTTATTTTCCTATTTTATTTAAATGCTTTTTCTTAAGGCCAGAAATGGTCTTTAATAGGTTCAAATTACGGAATCAATAAGTGCCGAACGACCAGTATTTTAGAATTTGGATCCGAGCGTCCTTTCCACCGGTGGATTTGATTACAAATCTTAAAGCCGTGGACCAGAGCCACGTCAGCGAGCAATAATGTTCGGTGAAAACAGAAGTCGTCCCGAACGAACGAGACACTCGCACCACTCATCCACTTCTCTCTCTAGCCGCTCTCCATTCCCCATGCCACCGTCTCCCGTCCGCTCCACGCCCCCACCTCCCCACCGCCGTCCCCAGCTCACCGGCGCTGCCCTATCCTATCCTCGCCGCCACGCGCATTTGCTGCCGCGCGACGACATCGGCGCCCTCGTAGCTGGGACTCCGCCTAGTCAACTTTGATTGGGAGGTGGTGACGCATCCGTACCGGCGGGGAGGTGGTGGATGGGGCGCGGCCATTTGCGAGCACCAGGAGCGGTGGTGGTGGCCAGGGCTGCGCCGTGTCCGGGGCAAAGTGCACCGCACTGAGGAGGCGTCGGCATCGACGGCAGGGCGCGGAGGCGCACCTCGATTCAGGAGACGCGCGCGCGGGAGGCGACGTTGTCGCTTGTCCATCAAGAGCAGATGCGGGCGGAGGCGGCGAGCGCGCTGTCGGCCACGTCGGGGACGGGATGCCCCTCCCACTCCCACTCGCTGCGCGTCGAGCTTGACATGGCCGCGAGCTTGCTTTCTAGGCGGGGGCTGCGGGGTGGTGCACGCCATGGAGACCGCTGGGCTCGCCACTGATTTTGAGCAGCGTCATGGGAGCCAGCAAGAGACGATTCATCAGTACCCCCTGATACTCACCCTCTAGCTTCTTTTTTTTCCTTCTTAATGTTTTCTGTGACGCATCAGTACTCCCTAATCGCCTTGATACTAGTACGTACGTTTTTTGTCTCAAACTAGTTGCCATTTTGTCATAATTTGCAATCAGAGTATGTTGCTCCTTTTAGCAGCAAGCAAAACTGACCAAACTAGTTGTGTTTGTGCCGTGTGCATCTCTGCTTTTTTGTTATATATACATCGTGCAAACTTCTAAAATTTCTGCAATTGTTAGTTTTTTTGTTCCACGACATAAGAGATAAATGCTACAAGAACATGACATTTTTTACTAAAATGATATGACAATTATTAGAAAAATCATATGGAAATTTTCAGAAATTCACAAGTTTATGAAAAATGGCATTTTTAGATAAAACTGAATTTTTTGTCACATGGCATTTTCTTACAAAGTCACATGTCATTTTTATTGACAACTAACAGTGGCAAAATTCAGATTTTTTTGTTGACTCACCTTTTCTGCCATGACACATTTATTAGGACATACCCAATGGCAAGTTTTAATATGTACCTCATGGCAAATTTACTTTATAGCAAGTTTCTTTTTTCAAGCCTATGTCAAAGTTACTTTATAGCAAGTTTTAATATGTACACCATGGCAAATTTACTTTCGTTTTGTATGACGATGTCAAACTTTTCTTACCATGGCAATTTTTGGCAAATTCACTAGACGTCCCACGGCAAATTCACTAACATGCCCATGGCAAGTTTCTTTTTCAAGCCGATGTCAAACTTTTCTTTCCATGCAACTTTCTTTTTTCAAGACGATGTCAAGCTTTTCTTACCATGGCAATTTTTTTAGTGAATTTTCCATGTCAAATTCACTAGATGTCCCACGGCAAATTCACTAACATGCCCATGGCAAGTTTCTTTTTTCAAGCTGATGTCAAACTTTTTTTTCCATGGCAACTTTCTTTTTTCAAGACGATGTGAAACTTCACTAGATGTCCCACGACAAATTCACTAACATGCCCATGGCAAGTTTCTTTTTTCAAGCCGATGTCAAACTTTTATTGCCATGGCAACTTTCGCTTTTCAAGACAATGTCCAACTTTTCTTACCATGGCAATTTTTTTAGTGAATTTGCCATGGCAAATTTACCTAAAGTTCCATGGTAATTTTTAACTTTTATTGTCATGGCAAGTTTTACTTTTTATTTGCCATGGCTAATTTACCTTTATTAACATGGCAATTTCTAACTTCTATTGCCATGGCAAGATTTTACTATTTATTTGACCTTTATTAACATTGATGTTATTACTTTTTTTTGCCATGTCAAATATATGCAAATTTTAATATGATTTTGGTTATGATCATGGCAATTTTAACTATATGCACCATGACCATTTTTCTTCCTTTTTGCAACATGGCAAATTTCTTTTGCACGGGACCATGGCAAATAGTCTATGCATCTTCGAAATTTTAGTGTATGGATCATGCCATTTTGTAGTCTACATTTTAGTACATGGATCATGCCATGAGATTATAGCCTATGCATTTCTGTCATAAGATCATGGAAACATTATGTAGGTTTTTTCATTTATTTTTTTAATACACAATTTTTTTGCCATGTACAGTGGGAATTTTACAAGTACTTTTTTTTAATTCCCATCCCCCATCCCCCACTTGCCTTGTCTTTATTTAGAGAATAAAATTTGTAAAACTTGCCATGTGTAGCATTTTTTCCTTCGTTCATACTCGTCATCACAATTTGTTCACTAAATTTTCTTTTTTTAATCATGCATGCTTTAACATACTGAACGTAGCCATTTTGTGGTGTCTCAGTTGGCAATTAATCACTCATTATAAATCCTAATGCAGTGTCATGTTTTGAATTTTCTGTATTGTACCGTTTTTTCTCTACTAGTTTTACATATGTCTACATTTTTCTCTATATTTTTTGGTGCAAAGGGATTCTTGTTTGGGCCAGGAAGCAGTATTGGGCCTGTCTGGTCAGGCGTTCGTGCTAAGAGGCTGTTTGTATCGAACAAAATGGTTCGGCCGATCGCTACTCCCCTGCCGAACGAAACGTCAGTCCGGTGCCTACCCAGACCGAACGTTCGGCCGTTATCGGCGTCCTAAAATTATTTTAAAGCTTCAAAAATATTTGAGAAAAATCAGGGAAACTCAGTGGACATATATTTTCCATATATAAGAGTTTCAACACATGGCCATGTTCAAAATATTAGGTAAAACCCTCCAAAACCATTTCTGTCCATTTCAAGTATTTGAAATATTTCTACAAGAAATATTTTCCAATAAATCCAGGAAAATTCTAGCAAGTCACATCTGCATAATGTGATGATATTGCAAAGTTCTATTTCAATCAAAATTGTTTTGGTTCACAAAAGTGCCCCAAAACCCTTTCTGTCCACAACCAAACTTGGCCAACTTTACATTACCAACTTCTTCCAAATTACCTCAAACCTTGTGGACATGCTCACAACCCCAAATGAGGACACTACACCAAGTGGTGCATCTAGGGGAATGGTTTTGCATGACTAGATCTTGGTAAATGCATTTCGGTTTTGCATGACTAGATCTTGGTAAATGCATTTCTGTTGATTTCTAGGGTTTACAACAGTTGCATTGGCAACTTTGCCCAAATGAGCTCAAAATTGGTGGAAGGCCCTAATTATATGTGCCATTTCACCCTGTGGAGTCTCATGTCAAATGAAATTCATTTGCATACCCAAACCAGCAACAAACACTTTCGGCCACTTTACCAAAATTTCATTTTTGACCTCTTCCACTAATCTCCATGGGCTCAACTTTGTACCACAGCTGCTCCTGACCCTCTTCTACCACTAGTAACTATGGCTGCATCTCAGCTCAATGATTGAGGTGTGCAACCACCTCATTTACCCCTCTGGACAATCCATTTCCCCCTCTCTCTCTCTCAACCCCACTCCTCTCCTACTAGCTCTCCAAGGCACCCAATGCAACTCCCCTCTTCTTTACTGCCGCATAGGGCAGCCAGACATCAGGTGTCATGCCCACAAGGCATATAAAATGCCATGGCATGCCATTTGCATGCTCCAGAGCGCGGTACAGTGCGGCCAGGCACTGTAGCCACCCCCTGCTAACCACCTCCGGCCACCTCGGGCGAACCCAGCGCGCCCGACGAGGTGCCTCGGCATCTGCGACACGCTAACCCCTGTCCCCCTCCTCCTTCTCCCTCCCGCTGCCCCTGCTCGCACGAGCGCCGGCCGCCCGAGAGCTCCAATGAGGGGCCTCACGCGCGCAGCACCTCTGGCCCTCCCCCGCTCTCACTCTTCACTCCACTCGCTCTGGACCAACCACAGGAACGCCAGAAACACGCCCACACGAGCCACGTTGGCCTGCAGTGACGGCAAAAAGCTCCCTGGCGCACGAGTCCTCGATGGACCGCCGCCCCCCTATTTAAGGGCCTCCCCGAGCCCTCCTCTCCTCACCACTCGCTCTCTAACTCCGTAATCACCCCCCTACACCACCCTCTCCTCTCTAAAAGCTCTCGACCCCGAGCTCCGCCGCGGCGGCTCACCATCGTCCGCACGGTAGAAGCTCTCCCCACTGCTCCTAAGCCCCGATCTGGAACCCCCGCACTCCACTGATCCTTTCCCCCTGTTTCCCCTCTCTGTAGCTGCTGGAAACGGCCAGAACCGCCGCCACCCGAAGCTCCTCCGACCGTCCTCGTCGCCGGCGAACCAGGCCACCCCGACGACCGCAACCGCCACCACCAGTACGGCGACTCGACGCTGAGTCCAGCCGTGCCCTCGCCTGAAGTCGTTGCCGGCCGTTTGGACTCAGGGTTAGGGATGACAGGCGGGCCCTGCCTGTCAGCCTCCTCTCCATTACCCCACTCTCTCTCGCTGACGCCTGGGCCTCGCCCGTCAGGTTTAAACCTGGCACACGCGCGTGCACCGGTGCGCTGGGCCACCTCTCTGGCTGGGCCTGCTGCGCTGCGGCTGATCTGGCCCTCCAGGCATAGTGCCCCTTCTCCTTTTTCTTTTCTGTTAAACTTGCAAAAATTCCACATGATTAAGTAATAATCCAAATGCAATAATTCCAACTCCTAAATTCTTGTAATAATCCCACCAATTTAATGGTGCAATTTTAACTCTTATCAAACCAGCTTTTCTTCAATGTTCAAATATAAATTTGAATTTGAGCATTTATGTGTGTCATTGAAAATTCCTAGCACTGGTTCCATGACTCCAAATCCAAAACTAGGAATTTCTCATTCTTAGAATACAGTCTAGTATTTAACAAAAAATAGTTGACATTTTTCTGAGCACTTTGGTTTTTCTGTTTTTCTATTGCCTTATTTTCTCATTGTTATTTTGCGACGATAGATTGTGTTGCTGACGAAGGAGTTGGACTAGAAGACTTTGAAGACCCAGAAGACTTTGCTGAGCCAGGCAAGCAGCCCTTTGACCATACCGTGAAACCTTTTTATGCATGTCATATAGCACTTGTTGTTGTTGCACCGGAATCATGATGGGAGGGTACCACTTTGGTGAGTTACTCCGTTGCTTTTTCTCGTTGATACTTGCATGATGCATGACCCTACCTTTCTATGAGGGTTATGCGAGTGGGGGTAGCTAGGATGCTAAGTAGAGCTACGCAAAAAGGGATGGGTATATGCATGGTGATGGAAGCAAGATTGTTTTCAAAAACTTTTCGAAAACTCCATCGGGTGCCACTTATGCCTGAGGGAGATAATGAGTTGGGTAACCACTTGATGACGAAGTGGTGTACGGAGGCAAGTGTGTGTGTTGTTTTCAAAACGGATTGGTTTAAGTTGCGACCGTTACTCCAACCTTACATTCGCAACCACTATACCCTTATATGGGAAGGGCATTATTGATTACCTAGGCCGATACTAGCATGGCGCCCACATTACTAGTGACGGGGGAGACATGAGGTCACTCTCGGGACGGGGTCGTACCAGGTAGGGCGGCCATGAATGTTTTTACAGGGCACCGGACACACCGTTGGTACCCAGTGCTTGTGGTATGTGATGAATATGGGAGCGTGGCTCCAAAATCTTAAGATGAGAAATGTTGGGCACGGGGGTTGCTACCAATCGAGTGGACTCTATGACAGTGTCGTCTAGGGAGAGATAATGATATGGTGCTTACCCCGGGTACTTGAGGTGCTGCGGGTCATGGATGACATGGAAGTTCCCCGGATCTTGTGGGTAAAGTGTGCAACCTCTGCAGAGTGTAAAACTATTCGAATAGCCGTGTCCACGGTCAAGGACAGTTGGGTAACCGCTCTTGGGCTACGTCCACTTGTTTACAAACCAGTCTATGTGTGTTTGGATAAGTGCGAACAACTACTTGGGTCAAGTCAAAGGACTTGACATGATTGAGTTGGGCTGAAGCCCGCTCCCTTTATATTGATATCTGTAACCAATCCCTATAGTTACTTGAATTCATATGATGCATGATTTACCAGTTGTTGAACCTGTCATAGCACAATAAAATTAGCTTTCTGCAAAAATTTACCTATGTCATGCATTGTTGTATCTTGAGCCAAAACATGGGTTGCTTGTGAGGACATTCAAAGTACTCATTGGCTTGCCACTGGTTATTTAATTGGCCAGGCATGGAAGAGCAGGAATTTGAGGAAGAGTTGTTCTGAGCCGAACATGCGAACGGGACGATGTCCCAGTCAGAATGCCTGTAGGGTTAAAGCAGATTGCATGGGTTCTACTTATCTATGAAGACTTCCGCTATTTGTGTTTATTCGATGTTTAGCCGTGAGGCTTATCTATGTAAGACTTGACCATAATGGTCATAATTTGTGTAAGACGGTACGTTTGGATGTAAGACTCTTGTTATTCAGCATCTGTGTCTTCAGTGAGCATTGATCTTTGGGATCACTGTACACGTGCATTTGGTGATCTCGGCTCATAAGTCGGGGTCCCCACAGAACTGGTATCAGAGCCATCCTGGCTGTAGGAAGCCTTAGTTAGCATGGGCATTAGTTAGGATAAAACCCGTTTTGCAAAACCCTCTATACTCCTCTTCTTTTCTAAGCTTACCAAACCCAAGATATACTTCCATATTGACCTCTCCCATTCAACCTTGTAGATGGCTGTCGTACCCGAAGACTTCCTGACCACCGGATTTCCCGTGCTTCTCGAAGATAGTCTCAAGAAGTGCTAGTTTCACCGAGCCCCCATTTTTACATACCATGAGAATTGGATCAATGACACTGAGATGGAGTATCATGTGGAAGTGATCATGAAGGCTAATGACTCTCCAACAAGCTAGTTCTTCGAGGGACCCCAGATGGCAACACTGGTTCTTGTCGTCGAGACGGCGACCCTCAAGGCACTCAACCGCCTCCGAGACCTTCTTTCCGAGATGGAAGACGAGTTGGCAACCCGCTTCTTGCCTTATTAGAAAGAGGGTGAGGATGAGAGCAGCGCACCAGCTCGACCATTGGAGGAAGGACTTCCACTCCGATTCCAGACCTACTTCAGCCTTTGTGCCGATAGCTTGGCACAACACTTGGCCTCGGAATCAATGGAGCTCTGAAAGGAACTTCATGAGACCAAGGCACTTCTTCGCCAAGCACAAGGGAAGACGGATAGGATCAAGAAAGAAGGTGCTCCCCCTGGATAGCCCACCATCGCATATCGAGGCAGAAGACCCCCAAAGGATGGAGGATCCCCACAGCAACACCGCATGAGTGCAAGGGAGTACTGCAAGCTCTTTGCACCACCGGCAAAGCAACGCCGTGTTGAGCTCCTCCACTCCCCCACCCCTTCAAGTGAAGAGGAAAGTCAGGATGCTGATGATGAGGAGGAAGACCCAGAAGAGGCAGACTACGCGACCGAGCATTCCACCACTTAGGCATCATCCGAACCCGGATATGCCAGTTCGTAACCCCTACGGTAGGATAGGTCGTGTACCCCCTAGGCGAAGTCGAGTCCTTGTAATGGTTCATATGAAACCATGCAGTGTTGTGTTTGCTTTTGATGTGTTTGATGGACGTCGTGCTTTCCTTCGGGAACTTGTAAGCGACTACATCATCCATTTGGATTTTAATGAATGTGTTGGCCTTTTTGGCCCTTGCATGAAAACAATTAGTATTATAACGACCCCCTTACTAGGCATCCCGTCTATATTGCTTTCCCTCATCTTTCCCAATCATGAGACCTTGACCGCTCCAACAGGATGCCTGTTGTAACACGAACTGGTACCTCCACCCAGCAGCAAGAAGCCGGAGGTTCTGCCGGAGCAGGAGCCAGTCAGAACCAAACCCAAGGACAAGCTCCACCACCGCCACCACCTCCAAACATGGACATGGCTCAGCTTCTCCAAGCCTTCCGAGAGGAACGCCAAGCCAACATTGCATCCCTCCAGGTGATTGCTCAGGCTGTCAACCGCCAGCCGGCGGGGAACGGCAATGGACGTTCCACGTTGGCAGAGTTCAAGAAGCATGCACCACCCACCTTCATCGAGACTGCTGAACCCCTCGATGCTGACGACTGGGTCTGCACCATTGAGGATCTGTTGGAACTAGTCGGCTACACTGAGGACCGTGAGCAGGTGGCATATGCTGCTCACTGTCTCGGGGGAACTGCCAGAGCTTGGTGGGATGGATTCAAGGTCATGGATGTTGGGAAAAACATCACTTGGAATGACTTCAAGGCAGAATTCCGGAAGGCCCACATTCCTTCCGGAATCATGGCCATCAAGAAGCATGAATTCCAAGCCCTGAAGCAAGGAAGTGGCACAATCAAGGAGTACATGCAGAAGTTCAGTATTCTATCTAGGTATGCTCTTGAAGATGTCAGCCCTGATGCTGCCAAAAGAGAGCGCTTCATGGAAGACCTTAACCAGACTCTGCAGTACTCGCTTGTTGTGTGTGACTGCCCAACCTTTCCTGATTTGGTGAAGAAGGCACTCATGCTTGAGGACAAGCGACGCGCTCTGGATGATACTCGTAAGCGCAAGATGACCAGCAAGGGTAGCTCCAGCAACCAGAAGCCTCGCCCGTGGGAGCCAGCCCCGGTCAAGCCAACCTATCAGCAGCCAAGAGCCCCTACACCCCGCACAGACTATCAGCCTCAGCAGTACGCCAACCCAGGCCAGCTTACAACAACCCCAATAACAATGCCAACAAGAGCAACAACTCCAATCAAGTCACTTGTTTTGGATGTGGTCAGCCAGGACACTACTCCAAGTATTGCCCCAATAAGAAGCCCGATGCCCCGCGCCCCAATGCGCATAACCCAGGACAAGGCCGTGGAATGCCACCAAGGAACCAAGCTCCTCGCAACCCGCCCAACAATGGCAAGGGTCGTGTGAACCATGTCACTGCAGAAGAAGCCCAGGAAGACCCAGATGTCGTGTTGGGTACGTTCCTTGTCAACTCAGCACCTGCAACTGTCTTGTTTGATTCTGGAGCCACGCATTCATTTGTCACCCAAAAGTTTGCATTAAAAAGTGGCATGACCCCTACACCCCTGAATAACCCTATGGTGGTACAAATCCCCAGAGCAGAGATGAGAGCCAAGGTAGGCTGTAAGGGAGTCGGAATTGTCATTAACGGGGTAGACTTCCTAGCAGACCTTATCGTCTTAAGATCACAAGCCTTGTATGTGATCTTAGGAATGAATTGGCTCATCAAGCACCAAGGCTTGTTAGATTGTGCCAACCCGACTGTCACTGTGACCAATGACCAAGGAGTTGAAGTTAAGTTTGCTTCCAACCCCTCGCCTGCTCAAGACGCCCAAGTCAACTGTCTGACTGAAGTTGGGTTGGAGCAAGTGCCGGTAGTATGCGAATACCCCGATGTCTTTCCTGATGAGCTACCGGGAATGCCTCCTGACCGAGACATTGAGTTCATCATCGAGCTCACGCCCGGAGCAAGACCCATCTATAAGAAGGCTTATAGAATGGGATCGGAGGAGTTAGCAGAATTAAAGAAGCAACTAGAAGAGCAGTTGAGGAAGGGATTTATCCGCCCTAGTGCCTCCCCTTGGGGATCACCTATTCTGTTTGTGGCAAAGAAGGACGGTACCATCCGCTTGTGCATTGACTATCGCTCCCTCAATGAAGTTACAATCAAGAACAAGTATCCACTTCCCAAGATTGAAGATCTGTTTGATCAACTCAGTGGGGACAAGGTGTTCTCCAAGATTGACCTCAGATCTGGGTACTACCAGCTAAAAATTAGACCCCAAGATATTCCAAAGACGGCATTTGTAACCAGATATGGCCTGTATGAGTGCACAGTCATGTCCTTTGGATTGACAATTGCCCCAGCTTACTTCATGTATCTCATGAATAAGGTCTTCATGGAATATTTGGACAAGTTTGTTGTCGTCTTCATTGATGACATTCTTGTCTTCTCGAAGACGGAAGAAGAGCACGAACAACACTTGAGGTTGGTCCTAGACAAGCTTCGAGAGCACCAACTGTACTGCAAGTTCAGCAAGTGCGAATTTTGGCTGCATGAAGTTGAATTCTTGGGTCAAGCCGTGACTGAATGGCAAACCCCGAGCAATGTGAAGGAAGTCAGAAGCTTCCTCGGACTCGCGGGATATTACCGCAAGTTCGTTGAAGGATTCTCCAGCATTGCCCGACCCATGACCCAGCTCTTGAAGAAGGACAAGAAGTTTGAGTGGACGCCGAAGTGCAAAGAAAGATTCCAGGAGCTAAAGAAGAAATTAACCACCGCCCCAGTTCTGGCCACACCTGATATTCACAAGGAATTTGTGATATATTGTGATGCCTCACGAACCGGACTGGGAAGTGTTCTGATGCAAGAGGGCAGAGTCGTAGCTTACCTTTCAAGACAACTACGTCCTCATGATGAGAACTATGCTACTCATGATCTTGAGTTAGCAGTAGTGGTTCATGCCTTGAAGACATGGCGACATTACCTCCTAGGGAAGCGGTGTGAGATATACACGGATCACAAAAGTCTCAAGTATATTTTCACTCAAAAGGAATTTAACATGAGGCAGAGAAGATGGCTAGAATTGATCATGGATTATGGCCTCAGTGTTCAATACCATCGCGGAAAGGCTAATGTGGTATCAGATGCATTAAGCAGAAATGCTTGTTCCTTCAACGCTATGATTAAGGAAAGGCTACCCGCATTGTATGAGGAACTTGAAAGCTTCGGATTGGAACTGGTTCAACCAGGATTCTTGGCCAACCTCGAAGTCAAGCCTACCCTGGTGGATGATGTTAAGGAAGCTCAGAAGGGACACGGGAGTATTGAAGGCATCAAGAGGAAGGTCAAGGAAGGCAAGGCCCCAGGATTCTCAGAGGATGAGCAAGGGATTGTGTGGTTTGGGAATCGCATTTTCGTACCCAACAAGTCTGAGCTCAAAAACTTGATCTTGCAAGAGGCTCATGACACCCCATATTCCATCCACCCCGGAGGAACCAAGATGTATCAAGACCTAAAGGAAAGATTTTGGTGGCATGGCATGAAGAGAGAGATAGCCACTTTTGTCGTGGAATTGTCACGGCAGATGTCCTCGGGTTAGGACTTAGGCGTGGAGCCATCGCAATTGGGGAGCTTGAAGGGGTTAAGTGGGACAAGGAACACGAGGGTTTATACTGGTTCGGCCCCTTACGGTGAAGGTAAAAGCCTACGTCCAGTTGAGGTGGTATTAATCAGGGTTTCGATAACCAGGGAGCTAAACAGCTATGCCCGGCTCTCGATCAGATTGTTGTCGCCCCTAAACCGCTGCCGGGTCGTCCCTTTCTATAGGGAGGTTGGCACCCAGCGGCCCTTAGAGTCCCGGCCGGCTCATAGGAGTGTCCGGCTCGGACTCTAAACAATACTTGCCTTACACTACAAGTCTACTATAACAATGATGATAACTATGGGCAATAAGCCATCGTCGGGTCTCAGCCCATCTCTGGCCCATTATCTTGAAACTTAGCTCCGGGCTTCTGGCAATGACCCTTAGTGTAACCCGGCCCTCCTGGCGGGTGACTCCCAGGTCTATATCCTCAACATTAGGCCCCAGATTGACTTGAGCCGGCTCGTGTCAATCTTCAACTCTGCCGACAGAAAAATCTCCGGCTTACCGTTCGTGTGAAGGCCATAACCCGGAGTGACGTCATTCTCCGGACTCCGGATAATCCGCCGTGACGTCATCCTCCATTAAGTCCGTTTTTTACTCCGCCAGATCCACAACGGATCTCTGCTTTTACTGTCTTTGCGAAAATCGAGGCGCCGTGAGGGGGAGATAACCACGCCGTGGTCTCCTTGAATCTCGCGCCCACTTATGACTTACCTTATAAATAGGCCGGCCCGGCACTCTCTTCTCACACTCTCCTTCTTCTTCCTCGCGCTGTCGTTCCTCTGCCCGTGCTTCTGCCGCCGCCGCCGCCGTCGCGCCCCTGAACTTCATCGACCCGGCTGCTGCATCACCCTGACCCGGACCAGATAACGGCGGCGACCTTCGCTCTTCCTCAACTCCGGTGAGTCTTCTCTGCCTTGCTAGAACAGATCTGTGGTAGGGTTCCTCCCGTTCTTCGTGTTCGTCACCTTTGCCCAGAAACTCAGCAGTCCTCGTCACCACTTTAGTCGGTTGATCTTTATCCTTGCGTAAAACCACTGCGGTAGACGTTCGGAACTCATTTCATCTGCAAGAAATCCTCTTTTTACTGCATAAGAACTGTGTTCAACCTCAAGAACTTCTCCTGCCTCTGTTTTTTAGGTCTAGAAAATTTTCTCTGCTCCGACTATTTTGATCCAAAAAAGTTACGGTAGTATGTGAAACCTGTTTACCACACTTAGTAAAAACGCAACCATTGAATCTCGGCGGCTTACATGTCCGGTTTAAAGAGAACCATGCTCTGTAAAATCCTCCGACTTAACTGCAGTAAGCCGTAGATGACCAACTTAACCTGAAAGCCCCGACAGCTTAGATAACCCACCATATCAATATATATCATTAGTCCCATTCATAAGCCGTCACTGTAGTTTGAATGATAATCCCCGGCTTATAATTAACCCGGACACTTTTCTCTTCCTCATAGACCACCAACCGTCACCATGCCTCCCAAGGCTCCCATCACTTGCAACTGGATGAAATCCAACGTCACCGAAGAGACCCTGGCCAACTTTGTTAAGTCCGGATATCTGCCCAAGAAGGAAGTGATGTCCTACCGTGCCCCTGACCCGTCCGAAGAAAGACCTCAGCCGAGGGACGGGGAGGTAGTGATCTTTGCAGACCATATGAGCCGGGGCTTCGCACCGCCCGGCTCAAAATTCTTCTGGAACGTGCTCAACTTCTTTGACCTTCGGCCTCAGGATATAGGACCCAATTCCATATCCAACATCTGCAACTTCCAAGTTTTTTGTGAAGTATATCTTGGAGAAGAGCCGAGTCTGCTGCTCTTCAGAGAGCTGTTTTATTTGAACCGCCAAACCGAGTGCGCAAACGGTCCAAGTCTAGAGTTAGGCGGCATCTCCATCCAACGGCGCAGGGACTGTCTATTTCCTTACGCAGAACCGCCAAGTCACCCCAAGGACTGGAACATGACTTGGTTCTACTGCCAAGACACGTCCCCGGCTGATGAGAGCCCGCTGCCCGGCTTTCGCCCAACGCGCCTGGAGCCGACTCATCCGCTATCCGACAAGCTGACTGCCGCGGAATGCCAGCCTCTGCTTCCAACGATCAATAAGATCAAGGCCCTGCTAGGCAACGGTCTGAACGGAATAGACCTGGTCCGGGTCTGGATCTCATGGCGGGTGATCCCATTGAGCCGCCGCCCCGGCTTAATGTGTGAGTACACCGGGCGAAAGGATGACCCGCAGAGGCATAGTCGCAACGACCTTCCAGAAGACGTTGCCGAAGAAGAGACCAAGGCTCTATTAAACGAGAGCCTGGCAGACTGTGGAAAAACCAGGCTAGCCCCGTTCTGCAAGACCAATCCAGCCCCAGCGGTAAGCCACTGACTTTAACCTTTCCAATTTTTTTACCTGTCATCTTACTAAGAACTCATTACTGTATTTCTCAGGCTGATGATAAATTCTGGCGGGTCAAGTATGACCATGAGGCGGCCAAGAAGGCCAGGAAGGCGAAGAAAGCCGCCAAGAGAGCCACCCCTCGCAAAAAGGGAAACAGACCCACTGCTTCGGAGCTGCTGCAATTAAGCGATAGCTCCGAGTCAGAGGTAACCCTTAAACCTTTAAACTCTTGCCGTATTTATTGTTTGCTGCTGTCCACTTTACCATCATTTTGCTTATTGACAGGATGACACCGGCGCCAGTAACCCGGTGATTGAAGAGGTAACATTACTCCCCTCCGACTCGGAGCCTTTGCCACAGCTGAAAGTCCGAAGGGTAACCCGGAAAGTAAGCTTTTCTCATCCATTAGCTCATCAAGACCCTCAATTTCTTTTGAAGCAGCAGGTTCACGAAAGCCGGCGTCTCACCCGGGCCCGCAAGGACACCGACCTCTCCGCCGGGTTACCTGACGCGACAAGGAAACGTCGCACCGAGGTCTTTTCTCACTTGTACCCTTTTCATCCGTTGGCGGGTGTTATCCGTCAACCGCTTAATTCTTCTGACTCCAATTATCAGGAGACCTCCCCTTCTTCTGGTGACTCCATGCAGTCAAGTCTGCCGGCCTTCAAAACTGCACCCGGGTAATAACAATCACCTTACATTACCTGTCTGTATTTACTCTTTGTATGCCTAACACTTCTGTCTTTTCAGTGCCCAGGCAAAGCTCACCAAAAGAGCAAAGAAGACCAGGTCAGCCGGAGTGCCGGACTTGCCTGAGCCGGAGACGACGGCTCAAGATCCGCCAGCCGCCTCCGAGGCCACCATTCCCATGGACACGGCGCCTGAAGCCCCTGCCCCGACCACCAAGACAACGACCGAAGCGTCAGCTAATCCGGAGGCCTCCGGCTCAACCCCACCGGCTAATGACCCGGACGTGGTAATTACCCGGACGGAGTGTGTTGAGCCGGGGAGGCCGACCGCACTGGCCCAATGCTCCGCGAAGGGGGAGCTGCTGTGACCCCACCGGCGAATCTGGATCTCTCGGGCTACCCCGATTTGAGCATTGGAGAGCTTGTTTCTGGCTACATCAGCCAGGTTCACAAGAGCCGGGACGCGGAGATCGCCATGGTCAATCAGATCCAACAAAAGTCTGAGGTAACCTTCTGCTGTCTTCTTACTTTCCGCATAGTGATCCTTGTCATGCTAGCCCCCAAGTCTATAACTTATACTTGGCATAGGTTGTAGACTTAGAGTCCGGCTTACTTAATTGAACCAGCAGTACGTAGATAGACACGTTCAATATGCATTAGCCCCCAAGTGCCAAGTGTCTTTGCTTGGAAAGTGCTTGGGACTTATACAATGACTGTTTAATAACCCGGAAATATATGCAGGCTACTGGCAAGAAATTTGAGTCGAACCTTGCGGGTCTCAAGAGCCGGTTAAAAACTCAAGAGATGGAGACCCGGAAGGCGAATGCCAAGTTTGTCTCCAGCATCGCCGCTCAGGAGAAATTGAAGACTGAATTCGACGCTGAGCGGAAGGCCTGGGCTGAGGAGAAAGCCGCACTGGTGACCCGGGCAGAACTGGCGTAGAAGGCCCTCACTGAGAAGACCGCTGAGCTCTCCGGTCTAAAGCACCAGGTTTCCCAAATTGTGGCTGCTATCTTCGGTAAGTCGCCTCACCGGCTTTCATCAAGTCTGCACATGTTACGATTCACCCTTGTCACCGGCTTACCTGACCTTTATTAAATAGGTCCCAGGAGTGCCAACCTCAACCAGAGCGTGGTCACCAAGCTAAAGGCCGTGTACACCCTGGTGGAACAACTCTACACCGGGTCACAGCGCGCCTTAGCTGTGGTGGCCCTATCCAATGAGGTGCCAACCCATCTGGCTGAAGTCCTGCGCCGGCTCGCAGTTTTGCCACAGCGAATCCAAGAGCTACGTCGAGCCTCCGCAAGATCCGGAGCAATTGCCGCGCTGAGCCGGGCCAAAGCCTTCCTGCCGGAGCTAGACCCGGCAGACATCGCCCTGGGTTACCCCAGCCTGAAGGAAGACGGCTCCACCTTCGACCAGAAGGATTTCGCGGCATGCGTGAAGGCTGTACGCCCGGTGGCCACCATCATCGGGAACGACACCGACTTAACCAAGTATCAGCCGGGGTACAACGCGGAGAATCAGAGGATTCCAACCCCTCGCTATGAAGCTCTTAGTCTGATTCCTCCGGCTCGCCAACACACCTACGCCCCCGAGATTGACCCGGCCGGGTTAATTGACGAAGAAGCTCAGTTCGAAGCTCTCAGCGGCATCAACTGGAAGTCGTCGACCTTCGAAGCCTTGGGATCAGCCGGAGCAGAAGATGAGCCGGGGACTTCGACTCAGCAGGCGTCATAAACCGGCTAGCGGCTCACCAAACAACGCTCCACCCTTGAAACTTTGAAAGATTTTTGTAATAGAATAAGTGCAACAATTTATCTCTGCCGTGCCATCGTGCACGTAATGAATGCTGAAATCCTTTGAAGTCATTCTTTTGATGCTCCTCCGGGTCATAATTATCCTTCGTGCTTCTCAACCTTTAAAAAAGTACCTTCAAGCATCTGCATAGAAAGGTAAATCACAAGTCTCAAGACGGCTTACCACCCTCCGGATTAAATGACCCGGGTAGCATGGTTGGTATCTTAACTCTAATGGACTTGTCTTGATGACATCCAGAATGTTCAATTAACAAGATAACTCCAAAATTAAGCCGGTCAAGCGAAACCCGGCCATGCACACGTTGTCATAATCAGAGTAGACTTTGCGATAAATCGGAACTTAGGGGCTTCTAGTTCGAATACGACCAGAGACCCGGCCCGAAAGGGGTTTAAGCCAAGATTCGGATACGATCATATAGCCCCCAATGGGTGTGGCGATGCCAATCAAGAGGGTACCGACAGCTATGTTCTCTTGGGTTCGAATACGACCCATGTTTGAACAGGAAGCCCCCAAGTGATTCTGAAAATTGTTTAACGACGCTGATTCGAATACGATCCACGTCGGTTCTCAGAGGGGTTACACTATGATTCAAATATGACCAAAGGCAAGCTCCCAATGAGCTCGGCACTTTGCCAATCAAATGGGTATCGACAACTATGTTCTCTTTGGTTCGAATACGACCCATGTTTGAACAGGAAGCCCCCAAGTGATCTTACTGCTTACGGCTAGACTCAAATGCGATCATAAGCCGGATCCTCCTTTCAAATTAGTATGACACGTATATTTGGAGGAGAAAAAAGGACAGAGGTCCTGCTTTATTGCTTATCATAATATATATATGTCTGAGATAAATATGTACACCACAAGAGCCGGTAGCTCAAGTGTAATAAGGCCGAAGCTGAGCGATATTCCACGGCCGACGGGTCTCCTCCTCAGATTTACGCGAATCTTTACGCTCCCGAACATCAATGAGGTAATATGACCCGTTGTGCAAGTTCTTACTGACCACAAAGGGCCCTTCCCAAGGTGGGGATAATTTGTGTGCATCTGTTTGATCCTGGATGAGCCGGAGCACAAGGTCGCCTTCCTGGAAGACCCGGGTTTTGACCCGGCGGCTATGATAACGGCGCAGGTCTTGTTGGTAAATCGCTGAACGGGCTGCTGCCACATCACGCTGTTCATCCAACAAGTCCAGAGCAACTTGGCGCGCCTGTTCATTGTCCGTCTCAACATAAGCCGCCACACGAGGTGAATCGTGACGGATGTCGCTAGGGAGGACCGCTTCTGCCCCATAAACCATGAAGAAAGGCGTGAAGCCAGTAGACCTGTTAGGAGTAGTGTTGATGCTCCATAAGACGGAGGGAAACTCCTCCACCCAACAACCCGGCGTCCGTTGCAAAGGGACCAAAAGCCGGGGTTTGATGCCCTTCAGAATCTCCTGGTTAGCTCTCTCAGCTTGACCATTGGACTGGGGATGAGCCACTGAAGAAACATCAAGCCGGATATGCTCTCGTTGACAAAACTCCTCCATAGCGCCTTTGGACAGATTAGTGCCATTTTCTGTTATGATGCTGTGCGGAAAGCCGAAGCGGAAGATCACCTTTTTCATAAATTGAACCGCCGTGGCTGCATCACACTTGCTAACTGGCTCAGCTTCCACCCACTTCGTGAATTTGTCCACTGCCACCAAGAGGTGGGTCTTCTTATCCTTGGACCGTTTAAAAGGCCCGACCATATCAAGCCCCCAGACTGCAAAGGGCCAAGTGATCGGGATCATCCTCAATTCCTGAGCCGGCACATGAGCCCGTCGGGAGAACCTCTGACAACCATCACACTTACTGACCAAGTCCTCCGCATCAGCGTGAGCCGTCAACCAATAAAAACCATGACGGAATGCCTTGGCCACAAGGGATTTTGAGCCGGCATGATGGCCGCAATCCCCTTCATGGATCTCGCGCAAGATCTCTTGACCTTCCTCAGGGGAAATACAACGCTGAAATACCCCTGAAACACTGCGATGATGCAACTCGCCGTTGATAACAATCATTGACTTGGCCCGCCGGATTATTTGCCTGGCCAAAGTTTCATCCTCAGGCAACTCTCCCCGGGTTATATAAACCAAGTACGGCATTGTCCAGTCTGGTATGACATGAAGAGCCGCCACCAGTCGTGCCTCCGGGTCAGGGATAGCCAAGTCCTCCTCTGTAGGCAACTTAACCGAAGGGTTATATAGGACATCCAGGAAAGTGTTAGGCGGCACCGGCTTTCGCTGAGAGCCGAGCCGGCTTAAAGCATCAGCCGCCTCGTTCTTCCTGCGATCAATGTGCTCCACTTGATATCCCTGAAAGTGCCCAGCAATGGCATCAACCTCGCGGCGATAAGCCGCCATGAGGGGATCCTTAGAATCCCAAGTGCCTGATACTTGTTGAACCACCAAATCTGAGTCCCCAAAGCACCGTACCCGGCTTAAGCTCATCTCCTTAGCCACCCGAAGACCGTGGAGTAAGGCCTCGTATTCAGCCGCATTGTTAGTGCAAGGAAACATCAATTGTCGCACATACTGGAACTTGTCACCCCTAGGGGAAGCTAATACAACACCAGCCCCCGAGCCCTCCAGCTGCCTGGACCCATCAAAGTGAATAGTCCAATAGGTGTTATCCGGCTTCTGCTCAGGCACTTGCGACTCTGTCCAATCATTAATAAAATCCACCAAAGCCTGAGACTTAACAGCAGTGCGTGGCACATATTTGAGGCCATGAGGCCCAAGCTCAATAGCCCACTTAGCAATTCTCCCTGTAGCCTCTCGGTTCTGGATAATATCCCCAAGAGGGGCAGAACTGACCACAGTGATGGGATGACCCTGAAAATAATGCTTGAGTTTCCGGCTCGCCATGAACACACCATATACAAGCTTCTGCCAGTGCGGGTATCGCTGCTTGGACTCAATAAGCACCTCACTGACATAATAAACCGGCCGCTGAACCGGATGCTCCTTACCCGTCTCCTTACGCTCCACCACCATAGCCACACTGACGGCTCATGTGTTTGCCGCCACATACAGTAGCAAGGGCTCCTTATCAACCGGAGCAGCAAGGACGGGGGGCTCTGCCAGTTGCTTTTTCAAATCCTCGAAGGCGGTATTAGCTGCATCATTCCAGACAAAGTTATCCGTTTTCTTCATCAACTGATATAAGGGCATAGCCTTCTCACCCAAGCGGCTTATGAACCGGCTTAAAGCAGCGATGCGACCTGCCAAACGCTGAACATCATTTCTACATGCCGGCTTAGCTAGAGAAGTGATAGCTTTGATCTTCTCCGGGTTAGCTTCAATTCCTCTGTCAGAAACCAAGAAGCCCAATAGCTTGCCCGCAGGAACACCAAAAACACATTTGGCCGGGTTAAGCATCATCTTGTAGACCCGAAGATTATCGAAGGTTTCCCTTAAGTCATCTATCAGGGTTTCCTCCCTGATGGACTTAACCACAATATCGTCCACGTAAGCGTGAACATTGCGCCCGATCTGTTTATGGAGACAATTCTGTACACAACATTGGTAAGTCGCCTGCGCACACTTGAGCCCAAAGGGCATAGAGACATAGCAGAAGGCTCCAAAGGGAGTGATGAACGCCGTCTTCTCCTGGTCCTTAACTGCCATCTTAATCTAATGATACCTGGAATAGGCATCCAAGAAACTTAAGCGTGCACAACCTGCCGTAGCATCAATGATCTGATCAATACGGGGGAGAGCAAAAGGATCAGCCGGACACGCCTTGTTCAAGTCCGTGTAGTCCACACACATCCGCCAGGTGCCGTTCTTCTTAAGTACAAGCACCGGGTTAGCCAACCACTCTGGGTGAAAAACCTCAACAATGAACCCGGCCGCCAAAAGCCGGGCCACTTCTTCACCAATAGCCTTCCGCCTCTCTTCGTTAAACCGTCGAAGGAACTGTCTGACCGGCTTAAATTTTGGATCAACATTGAGAGTGTGCTCAGCGAGTTCTCTAGGTACACCTGGCATGTCAGAAGGTTTCCATGCGAAGATGTCCCTATTCTCAAGGATGAACTCGATGAGCGCGCCTTCCTATTTCGGGTCCAGATTTGCACTGATGCTGAACTGCTGAGACGAGTCACCTGGAACAAAATCAACAAGTTTAGTCTCATCAGCTGATTTAAACTTCATTGCTGGTTCATTCTCCGTGGTTGGCTTTTTCAGAGAGGTCATATCTGTTGGGTCAACATTGTCTTTATAAAATTTCAACTCTTCTGTGGCACAAACAGACTCTGCATAAGCCGCGTCACCTTCCTCACACTCCAGAGCCACTTTCCGGCTGCCGTGAACCGTAATGGTCCCATTGTGACCCGGCATCTTGAGTTGTAAGTACACATAACACGGCCGTGCCATGAACTTGGCGTAAGCCGGCCGTCCAAATATGGCGTGGTAAGGACTTCTTATCTTGACCACCTCAAAGGTCAACTTCTCCACCCTGTAGTTGTTCTCATCACCGAAGGCCACTTCCAGTTCGATCTTGCCGACTGGATAAGCCGATTTACCGGGTACCACACCATGGAAGATAGTATTTGACTGGCTGAGGTTCTTATCAACTAGCCCCATACGACGGAAAGTCTCATAATAGAGGATGTTGATGCTGCTGCCTCCATCCATGAGTACCTTTGTGAACTTATAGCATCCCACTTGAGGAGCCACCACTAAGGCCAGGTGGCCCGGGTTATCCACCCGGGGAGGGTGATCCTCCCTACTCCACATTATGGGCTGCTCCGACCACCGTAAGTAGCGTGGAACCGCCGGCTCAACAGCATTAACAGCCCTCTTGTGAAGCTTCTCGTCTCGTTTGCACAAACTAGTGGTGAACACGTGATACTGTCCACCGCTAAGCTGCTTTGGGTTGGTCTGATAGCCCCCCTGTTGCTGTTGATGACCCTGACCAGACTGTTGATTAAAGCCCCCTTGACCGTTCTGAGGACCGGAATTTGACCCGCCGCCCGGGCCATGAAAGCCGCCGGCGCCTGAGCCGCCACCCGGACCATTGTAGTTTTTAAAGGCCTTCATGATAGCACAATCCTTCCACAGATGAGTCGCTGGCTTCTCTCTAGAACCGTGTCTCGGACAAGGTTCATTCAACAACTGTTCCAGAGAAGGTCCTGACCCGCCGCCTCGGGGAGGGGGCCTCCCCTTGCGTCGCTGGTTATTGCCTTGAGAGTTGGTGTTGGCTACAACCTCTAGGCTGCCATCGGCCTTGCGCTTGCCTCCTCCTTGGTTCCCCGGGCTAAACTGAGGACCCTTGCCGTTGCCGTTCTTCTTTGCCTTCCCTACCCTTTCATCATCTGAAGGGGGATCCTTGGTACCATCGGAATCGGCGTACTTGACAAGAGCTGCCATCAGTGTACCCATATCAGTACAGTCACGCTTAAGCCGCCCGAGTTTCATCTTTAGGGGCACAAAGCGACAGTTTTGTTCCAACATTAAGACTGCAGAGCCGGCATCCATCTTATCCGATGAATGTATGATCTCCTTGACCCGGCGAACCCAATGGGTCGTGGATTCACCCTCCTGCTGCTTACAGTTAGTCAGATCCACGATTGACATAGATTGCCTGCAGGTATCTTTGAAGTTTTGAATGAACCGGGCTTTCAGCTCAGCCCAAGACCCGATGGAGTTCGGCGGTAACCCTTTCAACCACGTGCGGGCAGTTCCATCTAACATCATGGTGAAATATTTGGCCATGGCCGCCTCGCTGACTTCCAGCAATTCCATAGCCATCTCATAACTCTCGATCCAGGCTGCCGGCTGTAAGTCTGCTGTATAGTTAGGCACCTTCCTAGGTCCTTTGAAGTCCTTGGGTAGACGTTCATTACGGATAGCTGGCATCAAACACGGGACACCCCCGGTTCTAGTAGGGATACCCGCATCAACGGACATCGTCGGATAAGCCGGGGGGGTCTGGTAAGCCATCACTTGAGGCGCCTGCTCCGCCTCCTGGCGTGCTTGGTCTGCTACGTAGAAGGCTCCATTATGAGCCGGGCCATGACCAGGGGGCGGGTCATGGCGTCGGACATTACTTGAGCCGGTCGCCGAGACCATGTGCCGGCTGTAACTCGGGCTCTGCCCTAGACGAGGGGTTGAATGGATCCTATCCCGGCTGTAGGAGTACGCCTCTTGCTGCGCCAGCGCTGTCTGGAGGAGTTCTCTGACCCGGCGGGTCTCAATAGCCGTTGGAGAGTCGCCATGAACGGGCAGAGCCGCCAGCCGTGCCGCTGCAGCGACCATGTTCTCCAGCGGGTTATTATAATGGCCCGGGGGTATTGGCACATACTGAGGCGGGGCGGGGGGCCCTGGGGAGGCCCCATCACTCGTGGTTGAATAAGGGGTCCAGATCCGGGTGCTACGACCCCCGGCGGGTGACTAGACCCTGCACCCGGTGTGTTGAAGAGGTTGCGCGGATCGTAAACCGGCGGGAGTCGAGATTGAGCCTTTTGATGCCTCCTTCTCATGACCTCATTGGCCGCGTTCTGATCCATCGTGAGTTGGAAGGACTGCGCCTGAATCAGCTGAGTCCGGGCATCGAGAGCCGCCCGCTCCGCAGCCAGTCTGATCCCTTCCGCTGCAAGGTCCTCTTTAGCTTTTATCAGATCCAATTTTAGCTGTGCCACCGCCGCATCATGCTGAACTTGATCCGCCGGGTCGACCGTTGCGGTTAACAGGGCCGTCATCTTATCCGTGAGATCCATCAGCACCTGAGCCGGGGAAGGCACCGGGTTTTCCGATCCGGAAGCAGGGTTCTGAACAGGCTGCGCACCAGCCATAAAAACTCCAACCTGACTTGGCGGCTCAAAAAGGTCCGGAATACTTCTGCCATCGGAATAACTCATGAGCCTGCCATCTTGAAGTTGGTACAACGAGTTTGACTCATCAGCGGCCGACTCGCCGTCAGAGCCGGCGGCCGCCTCATCCCCAGACCCAGATAGATCAGAGGGCCCTCCGTGGATGCATCCCACAAAAGCGCGCTTTAAGGCAGGCCGGGCCCGGGCGGGCCGTGCGCGCTGACCGTTTCGATGAGACCGGCGCGGAGATCCGGCTCGGGGCCCGGCTCTCCAATCTTGCCGATGAAGACATGAATTCCACCAAAGGGGACCCGGTACCCGTACTCCACTGAGCCGGCGTCGGGGCCCCAGTCCGCATCGTCGATGTAGAGCTTGCCGCGACGACTCTTGGTCATCCGGCCCACAGCGTATCCCTTGAGCCCTTCGAAGCTGCCCTTCAAGAACTCAAATCCACCGTGCGCCAGCCCCACGGTGGGCGCCAACTGTCGTGGAATTGTCACGGCAGATGTCCTCGGGTTAGGACTTAGGCGTGGAGCCATCGCAATTGGGAAGCTTGAAGGGGTTAAGTGGGACAAGGAACACGAGGGTTTATACTGGTTCGGCCCCTTACGGTGAAGGTAAAAGCCTACGTCCAGTTGAGGTGGTATTAATCAGGGTTTCGATAACCAGGGAGCTAAACAGCTATGCCCGGCTCTCGATCAGATTGTTGTCGCCCCTAAACCGCTACCGGGTCGTCCCTTTCTATAGGGAGGTTGGCACCCAGCGGCCCTTAGAGTCCCGGCCGGCTCATAAGAGTGTCCGGCTCAGACTCTAAACAATACTTGCCTTACACTACAAGTCTACTATAACAATGATGATAACTATGGGCAATAAGCCATCGCCGGGTCTCAACCCATCTCTGGCCCATTATCTTGAAACTTAGCTCCGGGCTTCTGGCAATGACCCTTAGTGTAACCCGGCCCTCCTGGCGGGTGACTCCCAGGTCTATATCCTCAACAACTTTCGTCGCTAAGTGTGACATATGCCAGAGAGTCAAAGCTGAACATTAGCGGCCCGCTGGATTGTTACAACCTCTCAGGGTGCCTGAATGGAAGTGGGACAAAGTCGGGATGGACTTCATCACCGGATTACCCAGGTATAGCAAGGGGCATGACTCCATATGGGTCATTGTTGACCATTTGACTAAAGTTCCCCACTTCATTCTTGTCAAGACGACCTACAAGGGGAACCGGTTAGCCAGCCTCTACATCAACCGAATCGTAAGCCTTCATGGTGTTCCCAAGGAGATTGTGTCTGATCGAGGAACCTAGTTTACCTCAAGGTTCTGGAAGAAGTTCCAAGAGGCCATGGGAACCAAGTTGTCCTTCAGCACTGCTTTCCACCCACAGACCGGAGGTCAAAAAGAACGAGTGAATCAGATACTCGAAGACATGCTCCGAGCCTGTGTCTTAGCATGGATCTAAGTGGGAAGATCGCCTACCCTTCACCGAGTTCTCCTACAACAACAGCTAGTCCAGTCTTCAGATGGCACCGTTTGAGGTGCTATATGGATGGAAGTGCCGCACTCCCCTCAATTGGTCCGAGACCGGAGAAGGACTAGTCTTTGGGGCCGATATCCTCCGTGAAGCAGAAGAGCAAGTCCAACTTGTCAGAGAGCGTTTGAAGACTGCCAAGTCATGACAGAAGAGCTATTCTGACTCACGTCATGGAGACATAACCTTCCGAGTTGGAGACCATGTCTATCTCCGGGTCACACCTCTCAAGGGGACCCAACGCTTCCATGTCAAAGGAAAGCTCGCACCAAGATACATCGGCCCCTTCAAGATCACTGACCGACGAGGAGAAGTTGCATACCAGTTGGAACTACCACCTGAACTATCCGATGTGCACAACGTATTCCACGTGTCACAACTCCGGAAGTGTCTCCAAGTTCCAGACAAGTCCAATCTCTACAAGGATGTTGATCACCAAGCCATTGACCTTCAGCCTAATTTAACCTACCGTGAGAGGCCCATCTGCATATTGGGCGTAGCAGAACAACGCACTCGAAGCCGCACTATCAAGTACTTCAAGGTCCAGTGGAGCAACCATACCGAAGCAGAAGCAACCTTGGAACGTGAAGACTACCTTAGATTCGAGTTTCCAGATCTCTTTTAAGCCTAGTTTAGAAACTCGGGGACGAGATTCTTGTAAGGGGGGTAGGTCTGTCACACCCTGCATTTTGTAACATGTCATTTGCATTAATAAAGCATGAAAATTTGGACCAACAAAAAAACTTTTGCATCATTTGGCTTTTATTTGGAGTTGGTTCTCTCTTTGTGATTTTCAAGAGCTCTTTAAGGTCAACATAACTTCACGTTCTATACATCATCTCCTTGCCCCAAACTTCTGTCCAATGATCATGCCATGTGTATAGAACAGTATAGTATTTTCTTACAAAAATAATTTGGCCAAATAGTATTTTCAAAAATTAGTTTTCCAGAAACCCCCTGAATTGAGGTTTGCACTACATGTACTTGATTTGGGGCATGAAAAATATTTCAAAGAGTATATTTGAAACCTATTAGATATAGGACTCCCATAAACCAAAAAAATATAATTTTCGAAATTATTTTCCTATTTTATTTAAAGGCTTTTTTTAAGGCCATAAATGGTCTTTAATAGGTTAAAATTATTTTAACGCTTCAAAAATATTTGAGAAAAAGAAGGGAAACTTAGTGGATATATATTTTCCATATATAAGAGTTTCAACACATGGTCATGTTCAAAATATTAGGCAAGACCCTCCAAAACCATTTCTGTCCATTTCAAGTATTTGAAATATTTCTACAAGAAATATTTTCCAACAAATCTAGGAAAATTCTAGCAAGTCACATATGAATAATGTGATGATATTGCAAAGTTCCATCTCAATCAAAATTGTTTTTGTTCACAAAAGTGCCCCAAAACCCTTTTTGTCCACGACCAAACTTGGCCAACTATACATTACCAACTTGTTCCAAATTACCCCAAACCTTGTGGACATCCTCAAAACCCCAAATGAGGACACTACACCAAGTGGTGCATCAAGGGGAATGGTTTTGCATGACTAGATCTTGGTAAAGGCATTTTTGTCAATTTCTAGGGTTTACAAAAGTTGCGTTTGCAACTTTGCCCAAATGAGCTCAAAATTGGTGGAAGGCCCTAATTATATGTGCCATTTCACCCTGTGGTGTCTCATGTCAAATGAAATTCATTTGCTTACCCAAACCAGCAACAAACACTTTCTGCCACTTTCCCAAAATTCCATTTTTGACGTCTTCCACTAATCTCCATGGGCTCAACTTTGTACCACAGCTGCTCCTGACCCTCTTCTACCTCCAGTAACTATGGATGCATCTCAGCTCAATGATTGAGGCGTGAAACCACCTCATTTACCCCTCTGGACAGCCCATTTCCCCCTCTCTCTCAACCCCACTCCTCTCCTACTAGCTCTCCAGGGCACCCAATGCCCCTCCTCTCTTCTTTACTGCCCCATAGGGCAGCCAGACATTAATGGCCATGCCCACAAGGCATATAGAATGCCATGGCATGCCATTTGCATGCTCCAGAGCACGCTACAGTGCGGCCAGGCACTGTAGCCGCCGCTGCTAACCACCTCCGGCCACCTCGGGGGTCCCCAGCACGCCCGACGAGGTGCCTCGGTGTCAGCGACGCTCTAAACCCCTGTCCCCCTCCTTCTCCCTCCTGCTGCCCCTGCTCGGACTTGCGCGGGCCACCCGAGAGCTCCAATGAGCGGCCTCACACGCGCGGCACCTCTGGCCCTCCCCTGCTCTCTCTCTCTTCACTCTACTCGCTCTGGACCAACCACAGGAATGCCACAGACACGCCCACACGAGCCACGTTGGCCTGCAGCGATGGCAACAAGCTCGCTGGCGAATGAGTCCTTGGTGGACCGCCGCCCGCCTATTTAAGGGCCTCCCCGAGCCCTCCTCTCCTCACCACTCGCTCTCTCACTCCCTAATCACCCCCTACTACACCACCCGCTCCTCTCCAGAAGCTCTCGAGCTCGAGCTCCGCCGCGGCGCTCGCCGTCGTCCGCAGGTAGAAGCTCTCCCCGCTGCTCCTAAGCCCCGATCTGGAACCACCGCACTCCATTGATCATTTCCCCCAGTTTCCCCTCTCTGTAGCTGCCGGAAACAGCCAGAACCGCCGCCGCCCGAAGCTCCTCCGACCGTGCCTCCTCGTCGCCGGCGAACCAGGCCACCCCGGCGACCGCAACCGCCACCACCAAAACGGCGACTCGATGTTGAGTCCAGCCGTGCCCTCGCCTAACCTCGCCATGCCCTGCATCATCGCCGGTGAGCTCGCCGGCCGTCTGGACTCGGGGTTAGGAATGACAGGCGGGCCCCGCCTGTCAGCCTCTCCTCTCCATCACCCCTCTCTCTCTCGCTGACGCCTGGGCCTCGCTCGTCAGGTTTAAACCTGGTGCGCGCGTGCACCAGTGCGCTGGGTAGCCTCTCTGGCTGGGCCTGCTGCGCTGCAGCTGATCTGGCCCAGCAGGCACAATGCCCCTTCTCCTTTTTCTTTTCTGTTAAACTTGCAAAAATTCCACAGGATTAAATAATAATCCAAATGCAATAATTCCAACTACTAAATTCTTGTAATAATCCCACCTATTTAATGGTGCAATTTTAACTCTTATCAAACCAACTTTTCTTCACTGTTCAAATTTAAATTTGAATTTGAGCATTTATGCATGTCATTGAAAATTCCTACCACTGTTTCCATGACTCCAAATCCAAAACTAGGAATTTTCTCATTCTTAGAATACAGTCTAGTATTTAAGAAAAATTAGTTGACATTTTTCTGAGCACTTTGGTTTTTCGGTTTTGCTACTGCCTTATTTTCTCGTTGTTATTTTGCGACGATAGATTGTGTTGCTGACGAAGGAGTTGGACTTGAAGACTTTGAAGACCCGGAAGACTTTGCTGAGCCAGGCAAGCAGCCCTTTGACCATACCGTGAAACCTTTTTATGCATGTCATATAGCACTTGTTGTTGTTGCACCGGAATCATGATGGGAGGGTACCACTTTGGTGGGTTACTCCGTTGCTTTTTCTCATTGATACTTGCATGATGCATGACCCTACCTTTCTATGAGGGTTATGAGAGTGGGACTAGCTAGGATGCTAAGTAGAGCTACGCAAAAGGGGATGGGTATATGCATGGTGATGGAAGCTAGATTGTTTTCAAAAACTTTTCGAAAACCCCATCGGGTGCCACTTATGCCCGAGGGAGATAATGACTTGGGTAACCACTTGATGATGAAGTGGTGTACCAAGGCAATTGTGTGTGTTGTTTTCAAAACAGATTGGTTTAAGTTGCGACCGTTACTCCAGCCTTACATGCGCAACCTCTACCCTTATATGGGAAAGGGCATTATTGATTACCTAGGCCAATTCTAGCATGGTGCCCACATTACTAGTGACGGGGGTGACATGAGGTCACTCTCGGGACGGGGTCGTGCCAGGTAGGGCGGCCATGACTGTTTTTACAGGGCACCGGACACACTGTTGGTACCCTGTGCTTGTGGTATGTGATGAATATGGGAGCGTGGCTCCAAAATCTTAAGATGAGAAATATTGGGCACGGGGGTTGCTACCAATCGAGTGGACTCTATGATAGTGTCGTCTAGGGAGAGATAACGATCGGGTGCTTACCCCGGGTAATTGAGGTATCGCGGGTCGTGGATGACATGGAAGTTCCCCGGATCTTGTGGGTAAAGGGTGCAACCTCTGCAGAGTGTAAAACTATTCGAATAGCCATGTCCACGGTCAAGGATAGTTGGGTAACCACTCTTGGGCTACGTCCACTTGTTTACAAACTAGTGTGTGTTTGGATAAGTGGGAAGAACTACTTGGGTCAAGTCAAAGGACTTGACATGATTGAGCTGGGTTGAAGCCCACTCCCTTTATATTGATATCTGTAACCAGTCCCTATAGTTACTTGAGTTCATATGATGCATGATTTACCAGTTGTTGAACATGTCATAGCATGATAAAATTAGCTTTATGCAAAAATTTACCTATGTCATGCAATGTTGTATATTGAGCCAAAACATGGGTTGCTCGCGAGTACATTCAAAGTACTCATTGGCTTGCCACTGGTTATTTAATTGGCCAGGCATGGAAGAGTAGTAATTTGAGGAAGAGTTCTTCGGAGACAAACATGCGAACTAGGACGCTGTCCCAGTTAGAATGCCTGTAGGGTTAAGGCAGATGGCATTGGTTCTACTAATCTATGAAGACTTTCAGTATTTGAGTTTATTCGATGTTCAGCCATGAGGCTTATCTATGTAAGACTTGACCATAATGGTCATAATTTGTGTAAGACGGTATGTTTGGATGTAAGACTCTTGTTATTCAGCATCTATGTGTTCAGTGAGCATTGATCTTTGGGATCACTGTACACGTGCTTTCGGTGATCTCGACTCATGAGGCGGGGTCCCCACAGACCCGCCCAGGAGGGGACGGGTTACACCGTTGGCGACGTAATGTGAAGAAGGCCCAAGAAGACAAAATAGGAAGGCGACGGCTTAAGAGGCAGGCTTGGTGATGGCCCAGGACCCAGAAGTATGAGCCGCCCAATGATTACTTGCCTGGTAAGGCAAAGTGACATAGAAACCCAGCTGGTCACATTGTCTGATCTGGCTCGGTCTCTTTTAAGCCCCGGGGCCTCAAATTGTGTTTATAAAGGTGAGACCCAGCAGCGGATTTACCCAAGAAACAATTGATCGATAGCTAGGTCAAGCGTAATCGCTCCCTTGTAATCGAAACACAAGCAATACAACTAGAAGCAGGATGTAGGCTTTTACCTCGTTGTGAGGGGCCGAACCTGGGTAAACTCTTGTGTCCTTTGACCCGCTCAACCCCTTTGAGCTAATCTACGTTGTGATGGCTCCACACCTAAGTCCTTTCACAAGGTCATCTACCGTGACAAAACCACGACAATGAGGGTCTATTTCCTGCAAGCAAACGAAGAACAAGCAAGAACTAAAATTGCAATCTGGAAATTGCGAATTAAAGAGGAAAGATTTATTGATCAAGTGGGGTTTTGTGACGCCTTCGTCTTGTTGTTGAACACAAACGAAGTACGCAAAGTTGCAGCTATGGAAAACTTTTAATCTAAACAAAACCCAAAGTCTAAACGATACCCTAAGGGCTGTATATATGGAGGAAGAGGGGGGGGGGGATTTCGTGGCCCTTGGAGGAGGGGTCCGAAACCAACCCTAACTCTTGTTTCCCCACATATACGGACTCTAAAAATAGCATATACTCATGTATTTCGAAATTACATGGGCCTGGCCCAATAATAAGGTGATGCAGCACCTATAATAGCCTCTGGACAAAATTTATGAAGTGGCATCTTGTACATTCCATGTCCTTGTAGGTCATCACAGAGGCTTCAAAGTGCTCAAATATGTACTAGAAACGCCATTCTGGATCCCTTCACGCAAGCGTTCATCTCCATGCTTGATCCTGCTCCAATGTTCATCCCTCTTGTCCATGCTAGGCCCTTCATTAGTAATCAACACAAACATATCCAATTTAGGCAGCATTATATTCTCATGAAGATTAGAATTTTTTACCAAGAAACAGAAGTACCACTACTAGAATCAGCTTCTTTGCCGTCCGCCATGGCAGACGGCAAAGGCATGGTTCACGGACGGCAAAACTCTTTGCCATCCGCTAGCGGACGGCAAACTGTCTGGATGAACGCATGTCAGCAAAGGCCTTCTTTGCCGTCTGCTTCCCAGAAACGGACGGCAAAGGATTACACCGTCCGCCATCCGAGGCCAGCAGACGGCAAAGACTACGGACGGCAGTGCGGTGGCGTGAGAGCCATTAGGGGTTTAACGGCGCTCTTTGCCGTCTGCCAACGGACATGCGCAGCTAGGCAGAACTGGGAACCTGCCACGTGTGCAGCTATGCCGTCCGCCGGCAGACGGCAAAGAGGTATGAATCTTTGTCGTCTGCTGGCTGACGACATAGCTGGTCACTTGGCCGTCTGCCAGCAGACGGCAAAATGACCAAATAAGCAGCCAGTGTTCCCAGTTTGCACAGGTGACTGCCACGTGTCCTCTTTGCCGTCCGCTAGCAGACGGCAAAGAGGCTACATATCCCCTAATTTTATTTTAATCCATTTAATTTGACAGGGTTTCAAACACAGATATACATGCATACATATGGAACATATCCAACAACATATAACAGCAAGTCCAACATCATATTTCATCAAATCCAACAACATATATATCCAACATCATATTTCATCAAATCCAACATAGTTCAACAAAGTCCAACATATCCATATATACATGCATAACCAGAAACTAGTTTCCAACAACATATCCATGCATACATATTGAACATAATCAGAATAGTACACTCCATGAATCCAAGCTTCCTCATGTAAAGCAAATCTGCAAATTGGAGATATGAAAGTTAGAAGAAGAAGAAGAAGACTAGTTAGAAGAAGAAGAAGACTAGTTAGAAGAAGAAGAAGAGTAGTAGTTAGAATAAGAAGAAGAAGAAGAAGAAGATTTTTTTTCTTCTCTTTCTTTTTCTCCTCTCCTCTTATTTATCTTCTTCTTCTTCTAACTAAGGTAGGTAAAAATGTCATTTTATTGCTAAGCTAGGTAAAAATGCCAAGTGTAGGTCATTTTAGAGCTAAGGTAGGTAAATAGGTCATTTTGGAGCTTAGTAAGGTTATTATGTCATTTTCGACGAAAATGAGCTAAGTCTATATCATTTTGGAGCTAACAAAGATTATCATGCCATTTTTTACCTAAGTATGCTAAGTATGTCATAAATGAACTGAATAAGCTAAGTATAGCTTATTTTTTATCTAACTTAGGTAATTATGCCATTTAGGAGGAAAATAAGCTAAATATCCATTTGTAAAGCAAAACACTAGAGAAAACTTACCCTCATCACAACAAACGTGATGAAGATGGCAACTAAGGTAACAATTGATCCAACGGCATAATGATACCAAGCCTCATTATCAATGGCATATTTTCTAATCTTCTTTAGCTTCAAGCGCATTGCATCCATCTTCAAGCGCATTGCATTCATCTTCATCTTGTGATCATCGATGGCATCGGCAACATACAACTCCAATGTCATCTTCTCTTCTTCAATTCTTTTAATTTTTTCCTTAAAATACTCATTTTCTTTTTCAACTAAATTTAACTTCTCGACAAGAGGGTTACGCATACTGATGATTGACACCTATAGCTAGCAAGTTTCATCGGGAGATGTCATTTGTGCACACCAACAAACGCAAGGGCGGAGCTCGTCGAACACTAGACCCTCGTAGCGACGAAATAACTGCACATTTAAATCCAAAGAGGAGTAACATAGCGACCCCCAACCCCCTCGTCCCCGGGTAAACTAAATAGCAACTACCATCGGTGCAAGTTACATGAGGCGGTCGGCGTTGAACACTAGATCCACATCCCACAAGTGAAGCCGGCGCCCGGCGTCCCGCAACAATAGTTCTGGTGGCCGATGACGATCGAACACCTTGGCGAATTTGTCTGGCAGCCTCTGTGATGAGGATTAAACCCAAGTTTTGAAATTTGAAACAACCAAACCGACTTGAGTCAGTTTGGGTGTTTCAAGTTTCAACACTTGCATTTTAATCGTCATCGCAGAGGCTGCCAGACAAATTCGCAATGGTGTTCGACCGCCATCGACGCCGAGAACAGTTGCTTTGGGACGCCGGACGTCGGCGTCACTCATGGGACATGGATGTAGTATTCGACACCGACGGCCACATGTACCTCGCACCGACGATACTTGCTATTTAGGGTTCCATCGACACCGAGGAACCCCTAACCCGCTCGTCCCCGGGCGCCCTCTTTTCCTACTTCTTTTTTTCATCTTCAACTGCTACTTCTTATTTCCATCTTATTCTTCTTCTACTACTTATTGTTCTTTTTTCTTCTTCTTCTTCCTCTTCTTCTTTTTCTTTTTTTCATCTTTCTTGATTACTCTTAAAAACAGGAAAAAAAACCTAAACAAAACAATAAACGAAATGTAACCTAAAATAAACTAAATTAACCTAAACTAAACTAACCTAAACTAAACAAATATAAACTGAATCTAAAAAATAGAAAAAAACTCACCACAATGAGGGGCGGGGCGACGGCGGGGCA
>NC_057814.1:349183274-349292946 GCF_018294505.1 Triticum aestivum
AGGCAGGGAGAGAGAGGGAATGGACAGATCGGGCGCGTACCTAGTGGGGTGGGGCCGGGGGGAAACGGACGAACTAACGGCCATCTTCTTTGCCGTTTGCTGACAGACGGCAAAGATGTTTTGCCGTCAGCCAGCAGACGGCAAAGAAGATGGCCGTTAGGTCGCCCCCGTACGCCTGCCACCCACCCTCTTTGCCGTCAGCTAGCGGACGACAAAGATATGCTGATGGCAAAGCCATCCTTTGCCGTTCGCTGCCTCTTTGCCGTCAGTTTTCTGGTGGCTGATCGCAAAGCCTTTCTTTGCCGTCCGCTAGCTAACGGCAAAGAAGTGGCAAACGGCAAAGAAGAGCCCTCATCGTCAGTCTCCAAGGGGACTTGCTCACCCATGTGTCCGGCGGCCGAGGGGTCACCCTCTAGCACCACCCTGACGGCCTCATGAACCTCTCCCTGGCTTGGGAAGGTCCTTCGGGAAAGCACCTCGGCGTCGCCCTTGGCTTTGGGAGAGGAAGCTCCCGGCGGTGACTCGCTGTCCATCGCCTTTGAATCCAGCGAATCCCCCGATGAGGATCGCTGGGAGCTGTCATGGGCCGGACTGCAGCACGTGATTCAACACATTAGAATTACGAGATAAAGGAGTCGGACATATAAGTCCGTCAGAGCCTTCGAATACGTATGAAGCGGCCGGGGGCTTATCCCTAGGGCGCCACTCCAAGCTGTTGTTGGTGTCCGGCGTGGTGTCGTCCGCAAGGGAGGCTTTCCCTCTCTTGGACGCTTTGGCCTCCAAACGTGTGGGGCCCCCCTTTTCTTCCTTCCCCCCTCCGGGGGGGGGGGAGTTTCTTTCTTCCTGCTCCTCCTCCTCGTCGTCGGTGGCGGGTGAGGAATGGGTCTCGGCGTCTTCAGACGTCACATCCGAAGTGCCCTTGTGGAGGAGGCCACCTCTGGTCCCCTTGGCCTTCTTCTCGGGCGCCTGATAGGGTGCCGGAACCAGCATCTTCGTCAGAAGTGGAATTGCTAGATCTTCGGGCAGTGGTGTCGGACTCTTGACCAGCTCCAGCTTCTTCGTCCAGCCCTGAAAAAACAAGATGGGGAAGCTCAGAAATTCTCCTTGAGTATATAAGTAAAGGATACACCTTGAAAACACGAAAAAACATACCGGACTGGCGGGGTGGGTCAGGTTGTTCCCATGGTCTTTGGTCTCCTTTGGCCACGTCTCGTTGGCCTTGAAGAGGACCTTCCAAATACCTTGGTGTGTGACGCCGAAGAAGTGTTGCAGGGTTTGGTGCTTGGCCAGATCGAACTCCCACAAATTGCAGGCCTGGGTCTGGCATGGAAGGATCCGGCGAAAGAGCATCACCTGGATCACATTGACAAGCTTGATGTTCTTGTCGACCATGCTCTTGATGCGCATCTGCAGCGCTGTCAGCTCGTCCGACGAGGCCCAGTCTAGGCCCTTCTCTAGCCAGGAGGTGAGCCGCATCGGGGCCCCGGACCTGAACTCGGGAGCCGCGGCCCAGGTGGCGTCGCAGGGCTCTGTGATATAGAACCACTGCTTCTGCCACCCTTTAACGGTCTCTACGAAAGTACCTTTGGGCCGCATGACATTGGGCATCTTGCTGACCATGGCGCCTCCGCACTCTGCGTGTTGTCCGTCCACCACCTTCGGCTTCATATTGAAGATCTTTAGCCACAATCCGAAGTGGGGGAGATGCGGAGGAAGGCCTCGCACACGACAATAAATGCCGAGATGTTGAGGAAGGATTTGGGGGCCAGATCATGGAAATCCACCCTGTAGTAGAACATAAGCCTGCGGACGAATGGGTGGAGAGGAAATCCTAATCCGCGGACGAAGTGAGGGATGAACACTAGCCTTTCATGGGGCTTTGGGGTGGGGATGATTTGCCCCTTTGCCGGAAGCCTATGGGTGATTTCCTTGGCCAAGTACACGGCCTCCCGGAGCTTCGTGGTGTCCTTCTCCTTGACGGAGGAGACCATCCACTTGCCCTGCGCTCCGGATCCGGACATGATCAGAGTGCTTTCTTGAGGCGGAAGAGATGAGGACTTGGGCGCTGGAGCTCGAGAATGGGTGGGCAGAGAGAAAGAAGGCGTGGGTGAATGGGGGTGAATCCTTATCTCCTTATAAAGGCAGCGAATATCAAGCGCCTCCCCACTCGCCTTAAAACTCGCCTATTTCACAAGGGCCGTGCAGACGGCACGGTTGGATTACCCACGCCCGTATTGATGAGAATCCCGTAATAAGGGGACACGATCTCTGCTTTGACAAGACGTGCCAATGAAACCGCATCTCAAAACATGGAGCGGCAGGCCGAAAAACGGTTCGAAATAATGACCGAGTGGTGACATGGCCTCACACTACAAAAGTTGTTAGTGGATTGGACTCGTGAAATATTACACTCTCTGCGGTTGTGTGTGGTACTTGTTTTGCAAAGCCGGATCCGTTCTTTGTGTTCGAAGGCTGTTTTGGAGTATTCGGAGAAGGAACCCGCCTTGCAATGCCGAAGACAATCTGCGCACCGGACACCTTGTCATTGAAGCCTCATTCAGGGGCTACTAAGGGAGTCCTGGATTAAGGGGTCCTCGGGCATCCGGCCTGTTGGACATGGGCCGGGCTGATGGGCTATGAAGATACAAGACCGAAGACTCTCACCCGTGTCCGGATGGGACTCTCCTTGGCGTGGATGGCAAGCTTGGCGTTCGGATAGAAGATTACTTTCTCTGTAACCGACTTAGTACAACCCTAGTCCCCTCCGGTGTCTATATAAACCGGAGAATTTAGTCCGTAGATGCAATCATAATCATACAGGCTAGACTTCTAGGGTTTTAGCCATTACGTTCTCATGGTAGATCAACTCTTATAATACTCATACTCATCAAGATCAATCAAGCAGGAAGTAGGGTATTACCTCCATAGAGAGGGCCCGAACCTGGGCAAACATCGTGTCCCCTGTCTCCTGTTACCATCGACCTTAGACGCACAGTTCGGGACCCCCTACCCGAGATCCGCCGGTTTTGACACCGACACTTGTAAGCAATAGCATCGAGCCATTTTTCATCGCTACATCATCTTGGTCACTACATACTTACCATACTTGGGATTGAAGACAACACGTCTCACTCATAGGTTGGTGCACAAGCGTATCTAGCCCATTTGAGCAATCGAGCTAGCGTCTCTCTTGCATCCGTACAACAAGAGCATTTCCCGTGGTCACACATCTTGAGCTCACTCCTTGGTTGTGCGGATCCCATCTATCTTTCTTGTGTGTGTTCCTAGTGAAATTCTTGGGTTTGATCTATTTGCTTTACTTGCAATTTTGTGAACCCCGGTACCAATTCTACTACTGTAGCATTACATTGAGCGACACTCGATACATCCACAATCTTTGGAAAAGGTAACTTGGTATTGTTCTCTCATTTTCCTATTCACCTCCACTTGGTTATGATGGATAGGCCAACTACTTCGGCGAACCCACTCTTCGAGGGTCAAGATGATGAACGTGACTACGTCACCAAGGACCACTTCTTCCACGCCCGACAAGCTCTCCAACAAGATTTGAAGCTTTGGGTGATCGCATTGAGCAACTCGCCACCGACCTTCGTCAATCGGAAGTAAGGGACCATGACTACCTAGACACCAAGCTCGCCAAACAAATGGAATAATTCTACAATACGATGGTGAGCCGCGCATCTTCCTCAACTTCTTCACCAAGACGGTGTCTCCACTCAAGTCACCACTCGTCGGCATACTCTTCTTCTGATGCGAGCCCCCCTCGAACTCCATTTCCTCATCGCGACTAGACTCAAGATCGCCAAGCTCTAGAAAATCCATTCCAGGCAATGGTTTGCAAGACCGAGTCCGAGCACGCGAAAGGGTGAGACTCAAGCACCAGACACCGAGGACCAAGAGCAACCTCCACAAGTGCAATGTCAAGCACCTCAAGACGGTGATGAAATCCGACAAGCACAAGAGCGTCGTGAATCACAAGCACTTGAAGCACAACACGCACTCTGCGAGGCCACTAGAGCCGTCGACGAGCACAACTGCCAAGTGCATTAACACGAAGAAGCACTCCGTCAAGCAAGACAAGAAGAAGCCGCCCGACGTGAAGAGCAACAAGAAAGGTGAAACTAAGCACATATGCCTCGTCCTCCTCCACGACAAGAGCGAGACCAAGTGGAACAATTGCTTGAAGACCCCCTCCCCCTCCACGCCAAGAGCAACATCAAGAGGAACGAGCATTTGAGGACCTCCCTCCATGCCAAGAGCGACATCAAAACCACCACTATGATGAAGAACCCCGCTACGGCAAGCTCAAGTTCACCATGCCCAAGTTCTCCGGAAGCAATGATCCCGAAGAATATCTCTCATGGGCATTGAAGGTGGACAAGATATTCCGTCTTCACAACTACGATGAGGAAAAGAAGATCGCCTTGGCCTCCCTCGAGTTTCAAGACTACGTCCTCATTTGGTGGCAACAAGTGATCGAACAACGACAAGTGAGAGGCGAACCACCCATCACAACTTAGATGCAAATGAAGGGTGTCATGAGAGCTTGCTTCGTGCCTACACACTACACCTGTGATCTTTTCAAGAAGTTACAACTCCTCAAGCTAGGCACGAAGATGGTAGAAGAATACTACCAAGAAATGGATATTGCCATGATAAGAGCCAATGTCAAAGAAGGTGATGAGCAAACTATGGTATTCTTAGGTACTTCGGACATGATCGCGACGAAGCATGGAGGGATCACCAAGTCCACATGGAGGAAGAGAAGGAAAAAGGACGCGAAGGGACGGACGCTCTGGACACCCCGGGTGCCCGGACAAGAGGACCCCGGGTGCCTGGGCACAAGGCCGTGGGGAGGGCAAACCCTCTGGACACCCCGGGTGCCCCACCCACCTGGGCGCACCCGTAGGTGCCCGGCTCCTCCAGCCGAGGCCTCCCTGGGTGGTCCGGCCCCCTCACCACCAGGTGCCAGGCCTCCCGCCTGGCGCGACCCCGGGTGCCCGGCTCCCTCCCAGGCGTGACCCCCGGGTGACCGGTCCCCTTGACCCAGGGTGCCCGGACCCTCAACCGTGGCTATGCGTTTTTCGGGATAAATTACCCATGTACCCTTGTTTCACTCTCATGTCGTCCCCAGGCTATATAAACTCCTGCCCTAGCTCATTAGAGGGGATAGCAAAGTAGTTGATAGACATTTGAGAGCTTTGATCCTTGTACCCACTCCTCTAGGAGATCATGACCTCCTAGGAGACGACCCCCTTGGGATTCAAGACCTACTCTTGGGGATGACTATCATCAAGACCTCATTCCTCATAGGATTGGGATGAACTAGTTACCTTGTATCTTTCCTTTGTTGTCCTTGACTCATTGTGACCTCTTGTGTGTTCTTTGATCTAGCATATGTGTGATTAGATGTAGTCAATTTGAGTGTTTCCCCTCTTGTGTTCTTCGTGTTCTTGGGGATTTGCCCTCCAATTCGTGAAAGATCTCAATCTAGGGTTCCACCCTACAACATCTTGGTATCATAAGCCATGGTTTCTCACGAAATTGGAGCCCCCTTCTTGTTCTCTAGCCTAATTTCTTGTGTTCTTCCCCAATTTCGAAAATTCCCCACCAAAAATAGCGCCAATTTTTTTGTGATTTGTTGGTTTGATGAGTTTTTGTTGGATTTGATCCATGTATTTGCTTGGTTTCAAGTGGATCTAGCCTTCCCCCGATCCATCTCCACCTTTCCCTCCACGAAATCCACCATTTTCTTAAAATTTTCCACAAATTTCCGCCCAATTCCGTGACCCCCGGGCACCCGGACCCCCCGCCCATCCTCGCTGACCACCCCGGGTGCCCGCACCTCTTATCTCTGGGCCACTTCTTCCGCCCAACCCCGCTGACCACCCGGGTGCCCGCACCTCCGACCCCCGGGCACCCACACCCCCCCGAATCAGCCCACCAACAAAAACCGTTTCAGCCATAACTTTCACTCCCGGAGTCCGATTTTGACATTCTTTGGCTCGTTGGGTAGCTATTGACCTCCCCCATCCATCTAGATAGGTTTCCAACACCATTTTACTCCATCAAAATTTTGGCATTTTGGCATCTTTGCCTAGACCATCCACCATATCATCCGCAAAACCACCATAGCTTTCTGCAACCTAACCCATTTAGTTCGATATAGCATTTGTGGCTGCTTGAGGGGTGACTTGAGTCTCCTAAGGTGTTTTTTCTACTTAGGGACGGTTGCTTTGTCATCAACCACCACCACCACTTCCGCATTGCTAATTCCGGAACCACCTACGCATTCCACTACCACCATTTTGACATTTTCCTTTGAGATTTTGAGTTTGCTGTTTTTTTCGTTTCCTAGGGTGTTTCGGCTAACTATGAATGGTTCGACATCAAAAAAACCGCCGCTCAACTTCGACAAGGATTCGACATCAAGCACGTTCACCAATTTGACAACCTAACCGTAAGCAAGAACGGTAACCTCTGTATCATCTTGGTATCGTGGTATCCCATTGTATATTCATTCTTGCCATTTCATTGTTAACCCCTTAGCCCATTTTGCGTCACTTTCCTATCAAGACTACCCATTTGAGTATTGACGGCACCGTTACTTGTGCACATTAGTGATCCGTACCTTCCATTGCATACATACCATATCATATTGGTATCATCTTGGTATCATCATATCATCCCTTGTCTCACAAAATTGTTCTCGCATATACACAATTGCTATCTTGGTTTGTGCATTTCGCATAAGTGGCCATACCAAAAAAAGAAAAAGGAATAAGCTTTTAAGAAAAAAGAAGAGAGCAAAGAAGCTTGTAAGCAAGAGCCATTGCATCGCCACATTGCATACCATCCTACCATATTGATCATCTTGGATCACCATATGCGAAACATCGGAACATCATACATATATAGCATACTTGGGACAGAAAGTTGCTACATTTTGCATCTTATAGGTTGTGCATAAGTGTCGTACCTGCCTATTGAGCAATCATGCTAGCGTCTCTCTAGAGTTGTGCAACACGAGCGTTTTCCGTGGATTCCACATTTTGTGCTCATTCCTTGGTTGCACGATCCCATTTATCTATACGTGTGTGTGTTTCCGTGTGCCACCCATTGCTATTGGTCTACTTGTTTCACTTGCGAATTTGTGAATCTTTTCCAACATTATTGACTCTTGCTAACATTTTGCATCAAAATTTTTGAGCCACTATCCTCACCAAGCTCCACCATAAGCCTTACTTATGTAGGTGTGAGAATTGACAAGATCCGGAAACAATTGTGCTATTTCCTTGATACATTATTGCATGATCATTGATCCATCTTCAACATTGGAAAGGTACATTTGGTCTAGTTCTTTCCTTTCTTCCACTCACATTTGCTCGAGTCTTGTGATGGATAGGCAAGGCATTTCATCTCTGGTCTTCCACGACAACGACGAGTTCGATGCCATGAAGAACAATTTGGACGCCAAGATGGATGCTCAAATGGAGGAGCTCAAGGTCCTCATCATGTCCTACAAGAGATCTTCCTCATCTTCGAGAAGACGCTCTAGTGCACATCCTTCCAAGCTACCATCTCCGACAAGGTCACATCGGTATCGACACCATCACCAACAAGAACACGAAGGCCAAGAGCTCAACAATAACAACCACTCAACGACTTAACCATCTACCTTGGCATCTTCACCAAGCGCCTTCAAGGAATCTTCGCCTTTGGACATTTGACATCTTTGCCAACAAGCACCTCAAGACTACACTCAAGAGAAGCTCCCCAAGCTCAACTCCGCGACTTCCATGAGCTACTACGACCTCGACACCGACCACGAGCTTCCTTTCTATGGGGCTCAAGATCCCGAGGAGTATCTCAAGTAGGAACGCAAGATGGACGACTACCTCAAGGTACTTCAAGTCCCTTCCGAAGACCAAGTGAAGTGCGCCTCAAGTACCTTCCACGACTACGCGTCGACATGGTGGCTTCGTACACCTTCGAAGACCTTCGACATGAGTTGGACCAAGATGAAGAAACTATGCGCCGAGAGTTTTGGCCTAAGAAAATTTCACCTTCCGAACAACCCGCCGAGTTCTCTTTCTTGGCAAAGGTTTTGAGTCGGAGGAAACAAGGATTACCTCTGTGGCATCGGCTTGACTGGTCTCTGCGTCATCCTGAGAAAAGTCGATGTCAATAAGTTGCATAAAAAGTCGACCAAGAGAGTCAAGTTCTACCTCCGAGTCATCAAGCTTGAGAAGACCCTCTGCTGCTTATTTCTTAGGGCGACCCAAGCCATCGGCGTTGGTGTCGGGACCCCGATTCCAAGTCACACCGATCTAGCCTGTAACACCTCATATCACTTTGCGGCCTCACGCACGGTACTCCCACGGGTGTCGCCATACCATGGCCCGGGACCGTTTGCGCCTTTTGGCTCGCGTATATGACAATGTCTCTAGCATCCATATGACAGAGAACCCGGGCCGACATGGCTAGTCGTGAACCCAAAGCGGCACTAACGTATGGGGACAGGCATACGTGAATCAACATGGAACGTGTCGGTCAGCAGCGTGAGAATCCGGGCTGTAGCACTGGGCTAACAGGACTCCGGGAACCCGGGCTGTAGCAGGCTAGGCAGGACTCCGGATGTCACCGCGTGACATTTCCCCGAGGGGACAGACACAGGAACGATATGAAACACATGCCGGCCAGTCAAGTGTCCAGAGCAGTAGTGCTGGGCTAGCAGGACTCCGGTGAACCGGGCTGTAGCGGACTACTATGGCTCAAGGAGGCACTAGACTACATTTCCCCATAAGAGAGGCTGCTAAGGATAAACAACTAGATTGTCGAATCCCACACATACCAAGCAGTTCAATCATACACACAATATGCTCGATATGTGCAAATACAACATGGCATCACAACAAGACTCTACGACTCAGAGTATTTATTCATTAGGCTCCGAAGAGCCAGATATTACAAACATGGGTCTCATGACCCAACATTCAGAGCATACAAGTCAAGCACATGCGGAAGCTTAACATGTCTGAGTACAGACATCTACAAATGAAAAAGGCTGAGAAGCCTGACTATTTACTAGATCCTGCCGAGGGCACAAGATCGTAGCTGAGGTATCAAGCTAAACGTCGAAGTCCCCACGGAACTACTAGCGAGACTGACGTCTCTCTGCAAAACATAAAATAAGCAAACGTGAGTACAAATGTACCCAGCAAGACTTACATCAGAACTATCTACATATGCATCGGTATCAACAAAGGGAGTGGTGGAGTTTAACTGCAGCAAGCCAGCTTTGACTCGGTGGCTATCCTGAACTATGACTGCAAGCAACTCTTTTGAGGGGGCGCACACGAGTCCACATATTCACCATATCAATACTCCACTATGGATCCGCTCCCGTCTCCCTACGAGAACGCCATCCATAGCACTCACGCTTATCTTGCGCATTTTAGAGTATCCACTTTCACTTGTCTATGAACTGTTATAGGCAACCCAGAAGTCCATATCCGCGGACACGGCTATTCGAATAGATCATATTAACCCTGCAGGGGTGTACTTCGTCACACACGCTCTCGCCACTTACCACCATGTACACGTCGTGTACCTCGGCAACCTTCAAGCGGAAGCCTGGCGAGGGAGTCGGCCACAGCCTACCTAAACACTCAAGTCTCTAGTCCAGGTTTATCGCCTATTCAGGTTCCATCCGCAGGGAGTCCGGCCGAGGTTTCCACATACGGCCCCGAACGATGTGTGCAGGGTTCCCGAGACACCAAACGGGCGCCCGGTACACCGTGCCACGTGCCTACCGCATCACAGCCCACCCCTCGGTCAGCGCTGTCCACGGCCTCCAGCATACTACAAACACCAGAAACTACTTGCAACTCCTGGACAGAGGACAAGGGTGATTAAGAAGCCGAGAGGGTCCATTGGTTTCGGGCCCAATGCGTGGTAGTAACTATATCATGGATCACAAACACAGAACTCAGTTCCTAAGGACGGCTTCAATGAGACAACCCACCATGTACTCCTACATGGCCTCTCACCGCTACCTTTACCAAATCGTGTTCACACACTTAGCTCACACACAGTAGGACATGTTCATCACCATTCCAATTCATCCCCGATGAATCAGACCCGACTCAACTCTAAGCAGTAGCAGGCATGACAAACAAGCATGAATGAGTAGGCACATCAGGGCTCAAACAACTCCTACTCATGCTAGTGGGTTTCATCTATTTACTGTGGCAATGACAGGTCATGCAGAGGAAAAGGGGTTCAACTACCGCAACATGTAACAGTTGAATCGATGTTGTCCTAATGCAGTAGAAGAGAGCAGGAGCGAGAGAATGGGATTGTATCGGAATGAACAGGGGGGTTTGCTTGCCTGGCACTTCTGAAGATATTATAGTTCTTCATCGGTGTCATCGAACTCATCGTCGGAATCACGGCTATCGAGAGGGGACAATCACCGGCAAACAAAGAAGAACACAATCAATGCAATGCACAATATGATGCATGATCATGACATGGCAATATGACGTGATTTGGCCTAATGTAACTAGCAACAGAAAGGTTTGGGTTGATTTGAACTCAAGGTTCAAATTCAAATTCAAACTATGAATTCAAATAGTGCATTATCATGTTTTCACCTATACAGCAGGTATAACTTAGTTTGACATGCATGGAAATGATACAGATGGATAGATTGCATTTTTCTGATCATTTTTCATATATAAATTATTTCATTCTGAGCTACGGTTGATTTTATATGATTTTTAGAAGTTTATACTATTTTCTGGAATTTCCTGATTAAAAATAAATCCAGAAAATGTAATACTGCGTCAGCCTGACGTCATCACTGCGTCAGCGAGTCAACGGGCTGGCCAGGGTCAAACCTGACCCGTGGGGTCCGTGGTGTTAGTTTAATCTAAACAGAAATAGAACCTAGGTTAATTAGGGCGTGGGCCCCAGGTGTCAGTGAGCTAGGGGGGATAGTTAGGGCGTCATTAGCACTAACTAATCTACAACATCACCGGATTAACTCCGGCGATAACCGGAGCGTGGCGGCGATGCCCGTCCGGCCAACTCCGGCGTCGTCTGGACGCGAGGCTGGGCGCGTTCGAAAGCCTGCGATGCGGCGCATCTAATGGTGGCTGTGGTGTGTGCTGGGATGGCGCGCAACGGCGGCGGCGACGAGCTGGGCGGCGGCCGGAGCTCGGGCGTCGGTCGTTTTGCTGCTGCGGCGTGCTAGCCGGCGAACGGAGGCACTAGCGAGGCGCTGCGGAGTGCGGGGAGTGCGTTAGGCACCAGCGGTGACCAAGAGGTCACCGGAGTGACGCCGGCGTCGAGCTCGTGCGGCGGAGCGGCTCGGCTCCGGTAGAGGAGGCGGCTAGAGGGTGCGTATGAGCGCGGGGAGCAGGGGAGAAGATGGCGGAGCTCACAGCGGGGTCGGAGACGGTCTCAGCGAGCTCGGGGAGGCGGAGACGGCGGCAAATCGACGGCGGCGATCCTCGGTGGCCGAGGAGGGGAACGGTGGAGCTGGCGGCATCCAGTGCTTCCGGGCTCGTGTGCTTCGGCGTGGAGGAGCTTCGTGTCGTAACGGAGCTCGTGGACCAAGAGGAGGGGCGAGGGGAGCGCGGTGGCCACGGTGGTTCTCGTCGGCGGCGGCGAACGTGTTCGGGTCCGAGGTGCGGAGGCGAGGGAGAGAGCAGGGGGAGAGTGAGAGAGGTCGGGCGGATCGGGACGACGCCGGGGCATTCACCCACGCGTCCAGAGGCTCGGCGGCAAGCAGGAGGAGGCGTGGCGCCTCGCGCGCGCGTGCGCTATCCCGCCTCTGCCTACTGGCAGAGGTTAGGGATGACTGGCACCAGGCCAGGTGGGCTGGGCCATCACAGGTGAGGCCCAGGTGGGCGCCAGGTTAGTCAGGTGGGTCTCTCTCTCTCTTCGTTTATTTGTTTATGTTTTTTCTATTTTTCTGCAACTTCTGAGCTTTATTAAAAATACCAAAACGTTTTCAAAAATCCTGAAAATAACTGTGGGCTCTGTTTGGATTATTCCTAACAACCCTCACTTAAGTTCAGAATTAATTGAGCACTTGAAATAATATATAGCATTTAAATGCCCAATTGCAAATAACATATGATTTAATTCAGTGACCTTATGTGTCCTAGAAAATTGTGCACCATTTTTGTCAGAGGTTCTAGTCCAGAGCAAAGATGATGAACATTTTAGAAGGGCATTTCGGGTTCATTGAGAAAGTATTTAGTGACCCTAGTTGGTTTAAGTGGTGCTGGGGTTTCCGACATCCCCATTTCAACTTTCTGAGAAAATTTAACATGATGACGTGAATGCCTTAATGCAACTAGAGACAAGCAAGTTCTAGGGCTGTGACAACTCACCCCCACTAAACAAGAATCTCGTCCCGAGATTCAGGAAGGGAAGTAAGAAGACAGAGGGGTCACAAAACTATCACAGTCTTCTCGGTCCAACTGCCCTTCACGAAGATGTTGATCCGTTGCTTCAATTAACGTTGACGTCTTTGCTTTCGAGATCTTCATCCGACACGATGACGATAAGGGAAACTCTATAGAAATCGATCTCCTTAAAGATCGAGCAACTCACGATCAACTCACGGAATGCGACGTTGAGTATCTCTTGAGCTGAGACTCAACACATACATCGAGAGAGGGATGAAGTGAAACAGAGAACGAAGATTCAAGTTGATAAGCACAATTCCACGCTGAATAAGACGGTGCATGGTTTCAAAGTAGCGAGGAGATAATTGCCATGATTCCATAGAGGCACCTTAGGGAAGGTGACTTGTAGAAATATTCCCTTAAGTGGCAAAAGGAATTACTTTTGATATAAATATCATTGAAACTCTTTATGCCAGCCTAAGGCAATCACAAACGATCGCTCGAGGGAGTTCGGGAGAACGACACACTCGGGCTAGGATGGACGATGTGGACTACCTTGTTGAAGACAACACAAGGGGTGATTTGCTTATCACCGGAAATGGTCGGAGCCCCTGGTGGGACCACTTTTGAAGATGGTCCTTATCAGTAATTACTGGGAAGGGTAATCCAAGGTAGGATGGCACAATGACGGTGCAAGCTGGGACAAAAATGCAAATGCTAGGAATGATTCTAGTAACTGGGGAGAAGCTCAACAGTAGAGAGTGAATCTACTGTTTGAAAGGTTTAGCATAACCGAAAGAAACTGGGAGCAATTCTAGTTAGTGCTGATGATAACACCTAGTGCTTGTGCGTGCTCTCAGGAGCTTGAGCATTTCCATATTCATCAAGGTTTTACCAACATCCGTGTCGAGGATCCTGGCAACACATCATACTACCATGATGAATGGTGATGGAGGATGCAGGTGCAAAGGAGGACAACACTTTCTCAGATTTGACCTTAGCGAAGCCAAGGGAGCAGAATCTGGATGATCGACCGAGAGACATTTAGCACTCCGCTTCTAATGTTCTCCTTGATGTTCTAGCGTAACCCATTAGATGTGGCTTGGAATCTTGAACATCAAGTAGTAGGTCGGACTTCGGGAGCACAAGAATCCATAAGGAATAACTACGGAGGTAAGTCCTACGAAATCCTTATGGGGAGGTGGCCAACTTTATCAATCAAGATACTACAATAATAGGCCTTCCGGCTGGATGTGTTGGCCACGACATCCACTTTACCGGTTATCGAGAGGGCAATATTATAATTCTTGGAGAATGTTCCAACCATCATGTCTGCCTGAGATTTAGATCTGGTTGGTGTCAGAATATTCCAGACTCATCGAGTCTAGGAAGAAAAATGAAGGTCTGCAACACAAATCGACGAGATGACGTTGCGAGATTCTCAGGGGATGAACTACGATAGCAAGCCCCAAAACATGAGCTGGTTCTGCTACAACATGTGAGCACGTTGTCCCAGACAAGCATGATCACATGGTAGTCTTATAATAAAACACTACCGAGTTCAGGAGGGGAACCATCATCGCAGGTAATGAAGTTCTCAATTAAGCCCGGGTTAGCTCTTAAAAGGAACTCCTTCTCCTGGAACAAATCAGTCAGTGGCTTGGTGTGCTAGGAACACATATAGAACGAAGGTTGCAAGTCTCCGAACCACAGAATACTACGCACGTATGCATGACCGATTTTGGGATGATTCCAAAAGAAGCAACATTGACTTTCTCAAATCCACGACGGCAACTTGCATCAGATGCACGTGAATTAGAGGAAGTCACTACTTTCATCCAAACATATGCTTCATGAACGGAACACGAAGATAATGCTTATAAAGTTTCCAATACTAGCTGGATGTTCAACACGAGTCATGGAGAAGGTAGCAGTGTTGCTGATGGGCTCAACAACAATTCATCCAGGTTTCCATGGAGATGGAATTCCATAATTATGTGAACAAGTGATAGCATTGGTCAGACCCAAAGGATATAATGGTGTATGCTCGAGGGATCAACCACGAGTAAGACAACATCATGAACATCGTTGGTTCTGATTTTATTTGATGATAGCCCATACTCAAATCAAAGTCTTGATACGACAATAGGTCCAACAACTGGTCATAGGGACCAATCGATGAAGATATCATCTATCTTCAACACACGGAAATATATCCCTTGAAATGAACTAAGCTGGCAAGCTTTTATCTTCCAACTCTCCAAGTTGTTGTTTGGCTTAACCAACTGGCTCAGGGGTATCCAACACAGATTCTTGGAGAAAGAGTGGCTTATTGGAAAACCAACTTGATCACGAACTCAACATATCGGTCAGGGACAACCTGGTGGTACTTCCAAGAAGATATTTGGAAAATCACGATCCACCGACATGTTATTAAGATCGAGAACAATCTTGCTTTTCAGAGCAAGACGATATGACCGAATAAGCAAGGACTGACACTATCCTAACTCATTGATCGAAGAGTGCACCGGAAATAAGGACTGGTAGCACGATCAATCTTAGGATGATGATTCAATAACCAGCACGATAGGAATGAGAGTATTGCCATTAACTACCAAGCAACGGAGTTGCTAGGAGTATAGATTTCACACATCACAGCTCGCTTGTCGGTATTCCGGTTATAATAACACGGAGACCGAGGAATGAATAACGATGGCCGGAAGTATCACTGCAACAAGAATTCATAAGGGTTGGTGCAATCCTCATGACATTCCTGACATAAAGAGGGTAATACTCGTAGGTAGAACAGAACAAAAGCTGGTTGGGCATTTGATCTGCGGAATACAACTACTTTGACCCAATCCTAGAGATGGACGAGGTACTGGAGTTTGTTTCTCCTAGTCATTCCGGATTAGAATGGCTTGACAGACCACAAGAATAATAGGCATCGATAACACAAATGCACAATTACTCCTGACTATCAATTGATAGACGAGGGCCAGAAAATAACTAAAGAGAGACAACTCAAAGGAACATATGTTTTTCTGAGTTGTGGATGCATAGATTAGTATGTCGAACCAAGTCCAACAAGTTTCTTCTAGATAACCCATGCAGAAAGGTAGGACTGGCAGAGTCACAATATGAATGGAGTACTCCTCAAGAGCACTCTAGTTGTGATCTTTCGGTTCCGCGAGGAACTTCTTCCATAAGCAGTTCATGATATTTGGAAGAAGGATATACCATGAACCTCGAGGACTATCACAAAGGTTACTAATATCCTAAAGGAACGAGCAAACACTATCAACAGGAAGTAAGTGGAGTGAATCTCGAGTTTAGAAACCCGGGAATAGAATACCTACTAACTAAATGGCATCACGGGATGCTTTCGAGAATAGTGGCCAGAATCATCACACTGGGGATGCAAGCATTGCTAGATTACTAAGTGGTCCTCTAAGACACCTAGGGTCATAATAATAACTCCAACATACACGACGAGGTAACGGAGTACCTCAACAGACCAATTAGTGTGCTTAATCCGGCCCAAAAGGATCAGGTACGGAAGGAAGGGATTTGCAAATGCATCAGACTGTTTAGAAACCTGGGATGACTCGGACAGCATAACGGCTGTAAATGCTCAAAGGATTTGAGACATCCTGCAAGAATGGTGGCATAACCACTTAGAAGCACAATATCAAAGTTCCGAGACCAACTATGAACACACGGAAGTAGTAGAAACTGAACTGGGGCTTGAGACCATCAATCCTACGAGTCTACGGATTAGTAACACGTGATCCTGATAGAAAGATGAGAAGGCCTAGTCCTTAATCCCCGTAGAAGAGAAGAGGGTGACTCAGATCAGAAGGGCATAAGGTAAAGGAGTAAAAAGAGCCTTACGTTCCCTTCCACAATCAATTCCCTTATATAACTAAAGCATTTCTAGACTCAACTTCGACCAGTTTGGCTTGGTAAACCTACAGGCAGCCTGGCTCTGATACCAACGCTGTCGGGACCCCGATTCCAAGTCACACCGATCTAGCCTGTAACACCTCATATCACTTTGCGGCCTCACGCACGGTACTCCCACGGGTGTCGCCATACCATGGCCCGGGACCGTTTGCGCCTTTTGGCTCGCGTATATGACAATGTCGCTAGCATCCATATGACAGAGAACCCGGGCCGACATGGCTAGTCGTGAACCCAAAGCGGCACTAACGTATGGGGACAGGCATACGTGAATCAACATGGAACGTGTCGGTCAGCAGCGTGAGAATCCAGGCTGTAGCACTGGGCTAACAGGACTCCGGGAACCCGGGCTGTAGCAGGCTAGGCAGGACTCCGGATGTCACCGCGTGACATTTCCCCGAGGGGACAGACACAGGAACGATATGAAACACATGCCGGCCAGTCAAGTGTCCAGAGCAGTAGTGCTGGGCTAGCAGGACTCCGGTGAACCGGGCTGTAGCGGACTACTATGGCTCAAGGAGGCACTAGACTACATTTCCCCATAAGAGAGGCTGCTAAGGATAAACAACTAGATTGTCGAATCCCACACATACCAAGCAGTTCAATCATACACACAATATGCTCGATATGTGCAAATACAACATGGCATCACAACAAGACTCTACGACTCAGAGTATTTATTCATTAGGCTCCGAAGAGCCAGATATTACAAACATGGGTCTCATGACCCAACATTCAGAGCATACAAGTCAAGCACATGCGGAAGCTTAACATGTCTGAGTACAGACATCTACAAATGAAAAAGGCTGAGAAGCCTGACTATTTACTAGATCCTGCCGAGGGCACAAGATCGTAGCTGAGGTATCAAGCTAAACGTCGAAGTCCCCACGGAACTACTAGCGAGACTGACGTCTCTCTGCAAAACATAAAATAAGCAAACGTGAGTACAAATGTACCCAGCAAGACTTACATCAGAACTATCTACATATGCATCGGTATCAACAAAGGGAGTGGTGGAGTTTAACTGCAGCAAGCCAGCTTTGACTCGGTGGCTATCCTGAACTATGACTGCAAGCAACTCTTTTGAGGGGGCGCACACGAGTCCACATATTCACCATATCAATACTCCACTATGGATCCGCTCCCGTCTCCCTACGAGAACGCCATCCATAGCACTCACGCTTATCTTGCGCATTTTAGAGTATCCACTTTCACTTGTCTATGAACTGTTATAGGCAACCCAGAAGTCCATATCCGCGGACACGGCTATTCGAATAGATCATATTAACCCTGCAGGGGTGTACTTCGTCACACACGCTCTCGCCACTTACCACCATGTACACGTCGTGTACCTCGGCAACCTTCAAGCGGAAGCCTGGCGAGGGAGTCGGCCACAGCCTACCTAAACACTCAAGTCTCTAGTCCAGGTTTATCGCCTATTCAGGTTCCATCCGCAGGGAGTCCGGCCGAGGTTTCCACATACGGCCCCGAACGATGTGTGCAGGGTTCCCGAGACACCAAACGGGCGCCCGGTACACCGTGCCACGTGCCTACCGCATCACAGCCCACCCCTCGGTCAGCGCTGTCCACGGCCTCCAGCATACTACAAACACCAGAAACTACTTGCAACTCCTGGACAGAGGACAAGGGTGATTAAGAAGCCGAGAGGGTCCATTGGTTTCGGGCCCAATGCATGGTAGTAACTGTATCATGGATCACAAACACAGAACTCAGTTCCTGAGGACGGCTTCAATGAGACAACCCACCATGTACTCCTACATGGCCTCTCACCGCTACCTTTACCAAATCGTGTTCACACACTTAGCTCACACACAGTAGGACATGTTCATCACCATTCCAATTCATCCCCGATGAATCAGACCCGACTCAACTCTAAGCAGTAGCAGGCATGACAAACAAGCATGAATGAGTAGGCACATCAGGGCTCAAACAACTCCTACTCATGCTAGTGGGTTTCATCTATTTACTGTGGCAATGACAGGTCATGCAGAGGAAAAGGGGTTCAACTACCGCAACATGTAACAGTTGAATCGATGTTGTCCTAATGCAGTAGAAGAGAGCAGGAGCGAGAGAATGGGATTGTATCGGAATGAACAAGGGGGTTTGCTTGCCTGCCACTTCTGAAGATATTATAGTTCTTCATCGGTGTCATCGAACTCATCGTCGGAATCACGGCTATCGAGAGGGGACAATCACCGGCAAACAAAGAAGAACACAATCAATGCAATGCACAATATGATGCATGATCATGACATGGCAATATGACGTGATTTGGCCTAATGTAACTAGCAACAGAAAGGTTTGGGTTGATTTGAACTCAAGGTTCAAATTCAAATTCAAACTATGAATTCAAATAGTGCATTATCATGTTTTCACCTATACAGCAGGTATAACTTAGTTTGACATGCATGGAAATGATACAGATGGATAGATTGCATTTTTCTGATCATTTTTCATATATAAATTATTTCATTCTGAGCTACGGTTGATTTTATATGATTTTTAGAAGTTTATACTATTTTCTGGAATTTCCTGATTAAAAATAAATCCAGAAAATGTAATACTGCGTCAGCCTGATGTCATCACTGCGTCAGCGAGTCAACGGGCTGGCCAGGGTCAAACCTGACCCGTGGGGTCCGTGGTGTTAGTTTAATCTAAACAGAAATAGAACCTAGGTTAATTAGGGCGTGGGCCCCAGGTGTCAGTGAGCTAGGGGGGATAGTTAGGGCGTCATTAGCACTAACTAATCTACAACATCACCGGATTAACTCCGGCGATAACCGGAGCGTGGCGGCGATGCCCGTCCGGCCAACTCCGGCGTCGTCTGGACGCGAGGCTGGGCGCGTTCGAAAGCCTGCGATGCGGCGCATCTAATGGTGGCTGTGGTGTGTGCTGGGATGGCGCGCAACGGCGGCGGCGACGAGCTGGGCGGCGGCCGGAGCTCGGGCGTCGGTCGTTTTGCTGCTGCGGCGTGCTAGCCGGCGAACGGAGGCACTAGCGAGGCGCTGCGGAGTGCGGGGAGTGCGTTAGGCACCAGCGGTGACCAAGAGGTCACCGGAGTGACGCCGGCGTCGAGCTCGTGCGGCGGAGCGGCTCGGCTCCGGTAGAGGAGGCGGCTAGAGGGTGCGTATGAGCGCGGGGAGCAGGGGAGAAGATGGCGGAGCTCACAGCGGGGTCGGAGACGGTCTCAGCGAGCTCGGGGAGGCGGAGACGGCGGCAAATCGACGGCGGCGATCCTCGGTGGCCGAGGAGGGGAACGGTGGAGCTGGCGGCATCCAGTGCTTCCGGGCTCGTGTGCTTCGGCGTGGAGGAGCTTCGTGTCGTAACGGAGCTCGTGGACCAAGAGGAGGGGCGAGGGGAGCGCGGTGGCCACGGTGGTTCTCGTCGGCGGCGGCGAACGTGTTCGGGTCCGAGGTGCGGAGGCGAGGGAGAGAGCAGGGGGAGAGTGAGAGAGGTCGGGCGGATCGGGACGACGCCGGGGCATTCACCCACGCGTCCAGAGGCTCGGCGGCAAGCAGGAGGAGGCGTGGCGCCTCGCGCGCGCGTGCGCTGTCCCGCCTCTGCCTACTGGCAGAGGTTAGGGATGACTGGCACCAGGCCAGGTGGGCTGGGCCATCACAGGTGAGGCCCAGGTGGGCGCCAGGTTAGTCAGGTGGGTCTCTCTCTCTCTTCGTTTATTTGTTTATGTTTTTTCTATTTTTCTGCAACTTCTGAGCTTTATTAAAAATACCAAAACGTTTTCAAAAATCCTGAAAATAATTGTGGGCTCTGTTTGGATTATTCCTAACAACCCTCACTTAAGTTCAGAATTAATTGAGCACTTGAAATAATATATAGCATTTAAATGCCCAATTGCAAATAACATATGATTTAATTCAGTGACCTTATGTGTCCTAGAAAATTGTGCACCATTTTTGTCAGAGGTTCTAGTCCAGAGCAAAGATGATGAACATTTTAGAAGGGCATTTCGGGTTCATTGAGAAAGTATTTAGTGACCCTAGTTGGTTTAAGTGGTGCTGGGGTTTCCGACATCCCCATTTCAACTTTCTGAGAAAATTTAACATGATGACGTGAATACCTTAATGCAACTAGAGACAAGCAAGTTCTAGGGCTGTGACAGTTGGTCTTAAGCTTTTTGACCGAGGGGGGGGGGCTTGAAGCTTCTTTCGCCAGATTGGAGAGTCGACCTATATTTCAAACGAGTAGCAGTAAATTGAAGCAAACTGAAAGTTATAAGTATCAAAGATAATACGACAGAAGTTTATGGAAGATACAGGTGGAGGTGCATTGAGCAAGCAGAAAGGGTTCACCCCTACTCTCTGGCAATTTTCCATAGTTTCCCCAAGTAATGATTTAACCATAGCAGTGGCTTCCTCATCAGTTAAGGGTGTCTTGTTATAGCGTTGGGGTCCTTATCACCTGCGTACTCACACATTAAGCCGCCGCGCCGACTTAATGGCAAGATTCTCCATGAAACCCAACAGCGGACCAGGTCTACTCCAGATAAGCCATTGGCCACCTGAGATTTTATCTTTGAAAAGATGGTAGAATACTTGGCTCGTTCGGCAGCAAAGATGCGATCTAGGACCACGTGTGTGGGGCTGAGCCAGAAGGGGCGATAACCCGACAGAGGATTTTCACCGTCTGGGGAGGTGTCCTGGCAGTAGAACCATGTACAGTTCCAATCTTTCAGGTGACTGGGTAGTACAACTGCAGGAAAAATAACATCTCGCCGCCTCTGAAATGGAGATCCCACCGAGCTCGAGACTAGGACCATCGGACATTTCAGTTTGGCGGTTCAGATAGAAATACTCTCTAAATAGATCAACTTCCGGCTCTTGTTGAAGATACACTTCACAGAAGACTTGAAAGTTGCAGATGTTGAAACAGAGTTGAGTCCAATGTCTTGAGGGTGAAGATTGTAAAAGTGGAGAACATCCCGAAAGGATTTTGACCCGAGCGATGAGAAGTCGCGGAGGAGGTGATCGCCAAATACGATGACTTCACCTTCCTTAGGTTGAGGTCTAGTTTCAGCACCTGGAACTCGCCAGTGAACGGTATCCTTCGATGGCAACACTCCCATATCCACATAGTCTTGGAGAGACTGTTTAGAAACTTGAGAAGCGGCCCAATCGCAAGAAGTGGGAGTCTTGGTCATGGTTGGTGGTTTAAAAGGCAACGGCATGGAGGCAAAAATAAGGTGGATTACAATCAAGGTGGTGAGCTGCCTAAGTAATTATGGTGATGGTTCTATGGCAATGAGCTGGTTCGAACATGATGAGTAACAAATTTATGGTTAAGCCGACAACACGTTGATAGGTTACCAGAATTTAGCTAAGTTTTGGGCAAACAAGTTTCACAGATCGTGGCTATAATTTTGGATCTATGGCAGTTCGAAAAACAGAAGGTAATTGCTAAACCTAAAACATGGTCGTGGAAGAACTAGAGTGCTGGAGATTGAATCTCAAAAGGAAATAATGAATCTACGATTGGAAACAGACGCCAAAGCTATCACCGCATGACTCCAGAATTACTTTTGGATCGAACTAAACAACATGGTGGATGAACTACAAGTGAACACCGGTGAACAACGATGAACATCGACGAACTAGGGTAACCTAATGTGGATTGGAAGTAAGGAGAGATGGGGTACTTGGTGATGCTGATGGAGAGCGGAGAGGCATCATGATCTCTGGTTAAGGTCAGGTCGATGCAGTGGCTAGGATGAAGCTATTGAAGAAAGATGACAGGACGGCGGAGCTCTGGCGGCGGCGGTCGTCGCGAGGAAGAAGAAGAAGAGAAGGAGGCGGGGGTAAACAATGAAAAAGGACACCCCCCGTCCCTATTTATAATGAAACGGTAAAATGGCATGTGCAAAAATCGAGGAGGCAACATGATTATCTCAACAGTGCGGGCGCCGTGATTCTCGGAACGACCAATTAATACAAAAGATCTGTTGTGATCTCACAAGTTTTCGTAGATTTGATATACATGATATCATGGCGGGTTACAATGACTCAGTTTGCCTGACGTCATGGCGGGTTACGGTGGTTTATTCCAGGATAAGCTTTGGAAGACAATTCGCCAACGGAAGCACTGAAGATTGACATGAACAAGTTCAAATCAATCTCGGGACTAATGTTGGGTTGTGACCCGCCTAGGAGGGGATGGGTTACACCGTTGGTGACGTAATGTGAAGAAGGCCCAAGACGGCCCAAGAAGACGAAGTAGGAAGGCGACGGCTTAAGAGGCAGGCTTGGTGATGGCCCAAGACCCGGAAGTATGAGCCGCCCAATGATGACTTGCCTGGTAAGGTGAAGTGACTTAGAAACAAAGCTGGTCACGTTGTCTGATCCGGCTCGGACTCTTGTAAGCCCCGGGGCCTCAAACTGTGTATATAAAGGTGAGACCCAGCGGCGGGTTTACCCAAGAAACAATTGATCGATAGCTAGGTCAAGCGTAATCGCTCCATTGTAATCGAAACACAAGCAATACAACTAGAAGCAGGATGTAGGCTTTTACCTTGTTGTGAGGGGCCGAACCTGGGTAAACTCTTGTGTCCTTTGACCCACTCAACCCCTTTGAGTTAACCTACGTTGTGATGGCTCCACACCTAAGTCCTTTCACAAGGACATCTGCCATGACAAAGCCACGACAACGAGGGTCTATTTCCTGCAAGCAAACGAAGAACAAGCAAGAACTGAAATTGCAATCTGGAAATTGCGAATTAAAGAGGAAAGATTTATTGATCAAGTGGGGTTTCGTGACGCCTTGGTCTTGTCGTTGAACACAAACGGAGTACGCGAAGTTGCAGCTATGGAAAACTTTTAATCTAAACAAAACCCAAAGTCTAAACGATGCCTTCCATAGCTGCAACTTCGCGTACTCCGTTTAAGAAGTGGCTTCTTGTACATTCCATGTCCTTGTAGGTCATCACAGAGGCTTCAATGTGCTCAAATATGCACTAGAAACGCCATTCTGGATCCCATTGCTCAACCATTCATCTCCATGCTTGATCCTGCTCCAGTGTTCATCCCTCTTGTCCATGCTAGGCCCTTCATTAGTAATCAACACAAATGTATCCAATTTAGGCAGCATTATATTCTCATGAAGATTAGAATTTTCACCAAGAAACAAAAGTACCTGGTAATTCAATTGGCGTGCGTAGCTCTATTATTGGTCCAGTATGTATAGCAGCAGGGGCTGTAGGTGTCACAATGGTATTGACGTCCACATCAGTAAGCAAGGACTGTAACATCGATGATACTTAGTACATTTCCTAACCAAGCTCAACGTAACTTGGTATTGTTCTCTCATTTTCCTATTCACCTCCACTTGGTTATGATGGATAGGCCAACTAGTTCGTAGAACCCACTCTTCGAGGGTCAAGATGATGAATGTGATAACGTCACCAAGAACTACTTCTTCCTCGCCCAACAAGCTCTCCATCAAGGTTTGAAGCTTTGGGTGATCGCATTGAGCAACACGCCACCGACCTTCATAAATCGGAAGCAAGGAACCGTGACTACCTAGACGCCAAGCTCGCCAAACAAATGGAAGAATTCTACAATATGATTGTGAGCCGCGCGTCTTCCTCAACTTCTTCACCAAGACGGTGTCGCCACCCAAGTCACCACTCGTTGGCATACTCTTCTTCTGATGCGAGCCCCCCTTGAACTCCATTTCCTCGTCGCGACTACACTCAAGATCGCCAAGCTCAAGAAAATCCATTCCAGGGCAATGGTTTGCAAGACCGAGTCCGAGCACGTGAAAGGGCGAGACGTCAAGCACTAGACACCGAGGACCAAGAGCAACCTCCACAAGTGCAACGTCAAGCACCTCAAGACGGTGATGAAATCCGACAAGCACAAGAGCATCGTGAATCACATGCACTCGAAGCACAACACGCACTCGGCGAGGCCACTAGAGCCGTCGACTATCGCAACTGCCAAGTGCATCAACACGAAGAAGCACTCCGTCAAGCAAGACAAGAAGAAGCCTCCCGACGTGATGAGCAACAAGAAATGAGAAACTAAGCACATATTCCTCATCATCCTCCACGACAAGAGCGAGACCAAGTGGAACAATTGTTTGAAGACCCCCTCCCCCTCCACGCCAAGAGCAACATTGAGAGGAACGAGCATTTGAGGACCTCCCTCCATGCCAAGAGCAACATCAAAACCACCACTATGATGAAGAACTCCGCTCCGGCAAGCTCAAGTTCACCATGCCCAAGTTCTCCAGAAGCAATGATCCCGAAGAATATCTCTCATGGGCATTGAAGGTGGACAAGATATTCCATCTTCACAACTACGACGAGGAAAAGAAGATTGCCATGGCCTCCCTCGAGTTTCAAGACTACGTCCTCATTTGGTGGCAACAAGTGATCGAACGACCACAAGTGAGAGGCGAACCACCCATCACAACTTAGACGCAAATGAAGGGTGTCATGAGAGCTTTCTTCATGCCTACACGCTACACCCGTGATGTTTTCAAGAAGTTACAACTCCTCAAGCCAGGCACGAAGACGGTGGAAGAATACTACCAAGAAATGGATATTGCCATGATAAGAGCGAATGTCAAAGAAGGTGACGAGCAAACTATGGCATGTTTCTCAAATTACCTCAACCACCCAATCAAGCGGATGTCCGAGTTCCAGCCCTACTCCAACCTCCTCGAGTGAGTACACCAAGCAACCAAGGTCGAGCGACAAGTACAAGATGACTACAAATACGCCAAGTACTCATCCAAGACCTACGGCTCCAACACTCAAAATCCCACGACTTCGGCACCTCCTACCTCTGTTAGAGCATCACCAAGTACTGGCGACAAGTTAGGTTCCAAGCAAGCTACTCATTCTTCGACTCGTCCTCCGGCAAGCAACTACAAATCCAAGACTCCCTCATCATCGGCGCCACTGGATGATCCCGTCAAGACAAGTTCTTTCAAGTGATTCACATGTGGTGGGTGAGGACATAAGTCCTTCCAATGCACCAATAATTGAACCGTGATTTTAAAAAATGATTGCACTTATGACTCCATGAGTGAAGAAGAAATGGAAGCCCTTGAGCACATGGCCATGCACCGGCGCGTGAATGAATATGAAGACAATCAAGTCTTTTGTGACAATCATTTAAGTCCCTCTCTCGTGGTCTCCAAGGTCTTGACGCTTCAACACCATCAAGAAGAAGACCCATGTTGCCACATCTTCCACACCAAGGCAGGCATCAACGGGCATTCCGTGAAGGTAATCATCAACGGAGGAAGTTGCCACAATTTGGCAAGTGAAGAGCTATGTTCCAAGCTACAATTGGTCAAGAAGAAGCATCCTCGTCCCTACAAGGTCCAATGGCTTAGCGACTCCGGCACCATTCTAGTGGAGCACACCGTACAAGTTTCCTTCAAGATCGGCGCTTACGAGGATAAATTGGAGTGTGATGTGGTTCCTATGTCCGTGTGTCATCTCCTCTAAGGGATACCTTGGCAATTCGACTGCGGCGTCATCCACAGCGGAAGAACAAACCACTATAGCTTCAAGATGAAGGGCAAGGAGTATGTTCTACGACCTATGTCACCAAGCCAAGTGATCACCGACAAGCAAGCATCCACCCATCATGGGGAGACTAGTGAGAGAGTGAACCACCACAAAGAAACTGTGCGCCACAAGCCCAAAATGAGTGACTCTTCACCTAGAGAGAAAACTTAGTTCTCCTAGCCACCAAAAGTGAGATGAGAAAAGTGTGTAAGAACCCATCGAGTGTCATACACTACGTCCTAGTGTGCAAAGATGAGGTGGCAAGGACTAACCCTTCTAGCCCTCTACCTCTAGTGTTCTCTAACTTGTTGCAGGAATTTCCGGATGTCTTCCACGACGAGCTACCTCTAGGTCTTCCTCCTATACATGGCATCGAACATCGGATCGACCTCATCCCTGGCGCACCACTTCCTAATAAGGCTCCATACCGCATCAACCCCGAAAAAACTAAGGTGATCCAATGGCAAGTACAACAACTCATCGAAAACGGCCATGTACGTGAAAGCTTAAGCCCTTGCGCCATTCCGGTTATTCTTGTGCCTAAGAAAGATGGTAGTTTTCGCATGTGTTCCGATTGTAGACCCATCAATGCTATCACCATTCGCTAGAGGCATCCCATACCACGCCTCGATGATATGCTTGATGTGCTTACCGGAGCCACCATTTTCTCAAAAAATGATCTTAAAAGTGGCTATTATCAAATCCGCATACAAGAAGGGGATGAATGGAAAACCGCTTTCAAAACCAAATTCGGCTTATACGAGTGGTTAGTTAGGCTTATGGGTTTATCGGAAGCTTTCGATACTTTCATGCGTGTTATGCATTTTGTGCGTCACCCATACATTGGAGTGTTTCTTGTGGTCTACTTTGACGACATACTTGTGTTTAGCAAATCTCTCAAATCTCATGTAAATCATCTTAGGGCTATTTTGCAAACTCTTCGAAAAGAACGTCGTTATGCCAATATGAAAATGCACTTTTCGTGTTGACAAGCCTATCTGCTTGGGTTTTGTAGTTTCTTCAACGGGTGTTCATGTTGATGAGTCCAAAATTCAAGTAATTAAAACTTGGCCACAACCCACTAATTTGCAACAAGTACGTAGTTTCCTTGGTCTTGCGGGTTTTTATCATCGTTTTGTGAAAGACTTAGCACTATTGTCGCACCGTTGCATGCCTTGAGTAAGAAAAATGCACCCTTCGTTTTGGGACCTTCGCAATCTACCACATTTGATGAGCTCAAATCTTTGCTTACACATGCTCCAATTCTTGATTTCCCTAATTTTGACAAAACTTTTGAGGTTCATTGAGATGCTAGTGGCAATGGTATTGGTGGAGTTTTGATGCAAGAAAAGCGACCCATTGCATATTTAAGTGAAAAACTTTCCGGTGCTCAACTTAACTATCCCATCTATGACAAAGAATTGTATGCTTTAGTGCGTGTATTGCATGTCTGGGAGCATTATCTTCGCCCACACGAATTTGTCATACATACCGATCATGAGACACTTAAGTACCTTAAAGGTCAAACCAATTTGAATAAATGGCATGCTAAATGGAGTGAATTTATTGAATCTTTCCCTTATGTGATCAAGTACATTAAGGGCAAAGAAAATGTTATGGCGGATGCTCTTTCTCTCAAATGCATGTTAGTTAGTCAACTTGAATTGAATGTTTTTGGATTCGAACATATCAAAGACTTGTGTGAGCACAATGTTACTTTTGCTACTCCTTATGCTAAATGTGTGACTCATATACATCTTGGGAGCGATATTACATAAAAAATGGTTATCTAATGAGAGCTAACAAACTATGCATCCCCGAGTCTTCTCTTCTTGTGTTACTTTTGCAAGAGGCTCATGGGGGAGGACTCATGGGACATTCTGGACACGACAAGACTTTTGCCATGCTCTCCAAGAACTAATTTTGGCCCAAGATGTTCCGTGATGTCTCACGCTTCACCAACCGGTGCTCTACATGCCGCAAAGCTAAGTCTTAAGCTCAATCCCATGGTTTACATATGCCACTACCTATTCCACATCAACCATGGGAAGATATTAGCACGAATTTTGTGCTTGGATTACCTAGGACACAAAATGGCAAGGATTCCGTATTTTTTGTTGTTGACCGATTCTCTAAGATGGCACATTTCATCCCATGCAATAAGATAGACGATGCTTCACATGTTGCAAATATTTTTTTGTAGGGAAATCTTGACGTTACATGGAGTGCCAAAGACAATTGTGTCGGACCAAGACGTCAAGTTCGTAAGCTACTTTTGGAAGACGCTACGCGCCAAGCTCGGCATCAAACTACTATTCTCGATGGCCTATCATCCTCAAACCGACGGCCAAATGGAAGTCACCAACTGGACGCTATCTACCCTCCTACGGGTGTTGATAAAGAAGAACATCAAGGGGTGGGAGGTGTGCTTACCCATCATAGAGTACACCTAGAACCGAGCAAGACACTACTATTGGCAAGTCACCCTTCGAGGTTGTCTACGGCTTCAACCCTTTGTCGCCCTTGGACATCCTTCCTCTACTGCTCCAAGAACGAGCGAACATGGATGCTAGTGCAAGAGCAAGTTATCTCAAGAAGATGCATGAAGAAACAAGGCCCATGATCGAGCAACAAGTACACCGCCTCGCCACCAAGCTCAACATCAACAAGTCACGAATGGTGCTCCATCCGGGCGATCTCGTATGGTTACATCTCCGCAAGGACCGCTTCCCAAAGGAGCACAAATCCAAGCTACTTCCGAGAGCCGATGGACACTTCAAGGTGCTCGCATGCTACAATGACAACACCTACAAGATTGACATTCCATGTGACAAGTACAACATAAGCAACATCAAAGACATCAAAGACATGTCCCAATACCATGGTGATGAAGATCATGACCCGCGGACACGATCTCCCCAAAGGGGGGGAGGAGATGATGTGGAGCATCCTTCGACCTTCCCCATGGACATTCTATCACCACCGCAAGCACAAAGAGGACCAATGACAAGAGCATGCGCATGTGCCAGCGAAACTGAGGTTAACTCTTTCCTCTTTGAGTTTCATTCAGATTCACATGTGAATTGGGTTCTACCTCAAACGGAGATGTTATGCAATCTTAGGTACCAAGAATAAGTCCTTGAGGGATCTAGGAGGAAGCCACAAGCAACCGAGTAGTAGGAGAAGGAAGGAGAATGCCCGAAGCCAGAAGCCACGGAGGCTCTTGAACCCTCGGGTGCCCGGCCGTCCATGCCCCCGGGTGCCCGGGCCTTTGCCCACCCCCTGGGCAAGGCCCCTGGACGCCCCGGTGCCCAACCACTTGGCCCCGGGTGCCCGGCCTCCCACCTGGGCGCTGCCCCGCACCCCCGGGGTCCCCCGGCCCTCAAACCCCAGCTGCCCGGCCCCTCCTGGGCGCTGCCCTAGCAACCACCGGGTGCCCGGGCCATCACCCCCCGGGTGCCCGGTCCCTCCGCTGGGAGGTCCCGCTGCCCCGGGTGCCTGGCCCCCCTCCTGCCGGCTAACTGCCCGGTCAGGGTGCCAGGCTCTCTTTGCCCCGGGTGCCCGGCAGTCCCTAGGCGCCAGCCCCTGCCTGGTCCGGGTGCCCGGACCCCTTTTCCCCGGGTGCCTGGACTCCACCGTTTTACCTGCGCGTATTTAGGGCTAAAAAGACCCTTGTACCCCCCTCTTCCTCTTATTTCGTCCCTATACTATAAGTACCCCTCACCTAGCTTGTGCTAGAGGTTAGCAAAGTATTTAATAGACACTAGAATGCTTTGCTCCTTGTATCCCCTCCTCTTGGAGATCAAGACCCCTATTTGGGAAGAATCCTTATGGATTATCAAGGCCTCCTCCTGGAGAACATCATCAAGACCTCATCTCCTTGGAGTGGGAAGAACTCTACCCTAGTGCTATTTTCCTTGAATTGTTCTTCTATGCTAGTGGATCTCATGTATGCTACACTAGTGGATGTGTGATTTGGGTATATTTGAGTGATTTACCCCATGTGTCCTTATGTGTTCATCCTTTTCCCTCCTTCAAGTGTGAAAAGATCTTCCCTAGGGTTCCACCCTACAACACCATGTGCACAGCTGAATAAAACCAAGTGTTTTACAAAAGTTGCATGCATGTGTTTCTTGCTTGCTTAAGCATGATTTTGGTGTGATTACACTGGTTTTAGATAAAATGACTAACATGTTGTTGAAGGATTCATGCTACCTTCTCCCTTTCTTTTTATGATAAAGGCAGAAGGGTCCCTCGCGAGCAACTTTCCCGGGGGAAGATGGAAGCGGACTCATTTATTTGGTCATATGGCTGCTCTTCCTTATCTGAGTGATAAGAAGTACAACAAAAAAGATAAGTTTGTTTCATTTAAAATTTCCCGTCATTCCATGTTATGCCTACGTATGAGAAATTTGCACGTGAGGAAACCTTGCAGCATCTATCCGTCACGCTCCTATCCTTGCCTCGAGTCCACCCGACAGGATCAGTTGCAGGTGCGTTTGGAAAAGACCAGTAAGGAACCGGCCTCTATTCGCACTTCTAACTCTCTTCGAGTCTACTCGACGAAGATTAGTAGTAGCTACGATGAAGGCTGGCAAAAGGCTTGCCGGAAACCTTGCTTGCGAGTGCTGACGGCAGGCCCTTCAAAACACCAAAAGCATGCACAAGTTTCCGATAGATTTTATTCTTTTAAATTGCGTGAAACAACAAGTAAAAATCATACAAGTGCTAACATGGATGAGAAAATATTTAAATTTGATTCAAACAAGGTAAATGCTTACATTTTTCTGATTAAAAGAGAAAAGTGTTGCGTTATGCCTTTCTTGTCTCTTTCCTCCTAGGGTTTACATCGAGCGCAAAGAGGCCAACAGGAGTGCCTAGGCGACACACTCGTCACCCCCGCCAGGACCAGAGCGACGCGGCTCGGCAGGGGCAGCGACAGGGAAAACGAAGCCAGAGTCCACGAGCCTGTCGTTGTCCAGCTGGAGCTGACGGTGACGTCTAGGCCAAGAACCCCCGGCAAATCGCTTTGTGGGATCCGGCTGCAGATGGTGGTGCTGCCGGTGCCTAGCTGGTCCTGAAGGTGCTGCCGATGTTCAACTGGAGTCCGAGTTGCCATCTTCGAACTTGACGACCGGGGGCTCGCCGTCGTCGTCTGCACCGTCCGTGTCCTCCCCATCGCTGTCGCTCGAGGAGTAGCTTTCGTCGTTGCTCGAGCTTTCTACACAGCACCCGAGACGAGCGCCTGAACGCCCGAAGACCTTGACGGAGAGCATGTCAGACTCCACCACCTTGAAGCAAAGGAAATGGCCCTCCGCAAGGTAGTGGGCACGGGCGAAGGTTTTCCACCCGCGCCTAAGGAGCATGATGCGGGGCACGGGGAACTCGACGTTCACCCACATGGCACCATTGCAGCAGCTGCTCATGTGCAGCCGCAGCCCAAGCAGCTGGTCGGCCTCCATCACCCTGGCGAAAGGACGGGGAGGATCGCGTAGCTTAATGACGAACTCAAGCGCCGTGTCCCCCGTCTGGCCTTCTGCCGGGGTTGGAGCAGTTGGAGGAGAAATGACGAGCGCGCCGCTCCGTCTGCCTCGATGCGGGTGCCACATCGACCCCGACCTCGCCCCGTTGCTTCTCCCGGTGCACTGGAACCGGCTTCTATGGCTGTAGCTGAAGCTAAGGCATGGTGCCGACGAGAAGCTCTCGCCACCGCGGCCGGAGCACGAGCCCGGCCTCTTCCTCTCGCCATGATAGAAGGTAGAAGCAAGAATGGAGAAGGAGGAGATGGATGAGCATCAGTACCCTCGCACGCACCCCTCCTTTCATAGCAGAGATGAGGAGGCTAGATCTCCACTACTCTGGAGTAACCACCCCGCTCCGCCAATCCGACTCTCTGCATCCCTGGCTGGCATCTTGCTTCATCAACCGCCCACTCTCGCCAATCCGACGCCCTGGCTCCTCTGGCCAGAGCACTACCATCATGACCACCCTCCTGCACCAATCCCACATCCCGTGCCTAATCCGCGTCATGGGGAATCAGAGAAAGGCTGCAGTAAAGGAGGTCGTGATGGCAGAAACGGGAGTTACCCCAATTTGTGCACACACACACCCTAATGGCACCCCGCATGCACGGGCGCCCTTGGTCACTGATACGATGACTCATGCCGTTGTATCCCCAAGGAAGCTAAGGTATGGCTGGGGGCTGGCCTGAATTCAAGATTAATGAAGAAGCAAAGAAGATCTCAAGACACAACATCGTTCCTAGCAAAGATCGATGTGTGCGCCTGTGCATTATGGGACCTACCCCTACGATGCCCGGCAACACGTATGGTCTATGCCCAGGGGCTCCTGTCGGAGCAGCAAACATGGGCGTTTGCCACCCTGACTTATGCATAGGCGCGCTGCAATTCTTACATCAAGTGCCAAGTCTCATATACAACTAAACCAGAGAAGCCGCTCTTCGTGAGATCAAGGAGAGCATTAAGGAGACCAAGCATTGGAATAATACACAAGTTTCATAACAGGAGCAACCAACTCCGGCAAGAACGAGGTGACAAGCCAAGACCCGGCAAGCTCCTTGTGCATGGGCTCCCCGCCAACACCAGCGCTCTGCCTCTCTGACCATCTGGTCTCTCATTAGTGAGGTGTCTAGCTCGCCGGTGTTTAGTTGGACCTAATCCACGCATGTCAGCTTGCTGGGGGGGGGGGGGTAAATCACCTTTATTGACACCCATCCTGATGGCGTCTCATGCTGATAGAAGGTAGCTAAATAAGCGGCGCAGTAGCCCTGATGGGATTCAACCTCCACATGACACCTAGCAGCGCATTTAATGCGTTAGTTATAATAGCATTGTATAAGTCTAATCACCCCCGTAATGACCTTTTTGCCACTGTGGTAACCCCTTGAGAAATAAAAGGAGGGTGAGGGCAGCATTAGGAGGGGTTCGAATCTTTGCAACCTCACGCTTAGGTACTCGTGTAGCTGCGCTCTTTCCACCGCTTGCCGGGGGAGAGCGCTCTATGTATTTGTGCTCAAACAACACCAATACACCCAAAGGCAGGAGTAGGGTTTTACGCCTCCGGGCGGCCCGAACCTAGGTTAAATCTTGTTATCCTCGTTGTGTTTGCTCTTTGCATCGATCACCACCCCTTGCCGAACCAGCAAAGGGGCTGCACTGCCCCATAGATCGTCGGCTCCACGCTGACATAAATGCGTTCCGTATTGGTAATTCTAGTGGAGGATACGATAGGACAATCATCAAGAAACCCATGGACAAAATAATCGGTAAGACTATTTTGACATTGTATTTGCATCCAATAAGATTTTCCAGGTCCCCAGCATTGTCTTCAGAAACCAATGAACATTAGCCGGAGACCTGTTCCTGCATGAAAGATTAGCATTTTATTCCATAGCAGATGTGAAGTACTGCCATAGACTCGAAACATCAACTGGGTATGAATCCATGACACATTTAGCATAAGTTGAGTATGGGAACAAAAACATAGTAAGTCCATTGGGGAATTTTATCTTGCACCCCACAAGTTTCATTAGGTCTCCAACATTGCCGTTGGAGACCAATTATTTTCGGCTGGAGATCCGAGCCTGCAAGAGAATTTAATTCTTCTTAACCACCTACATCTGAAGGGGGGCTTAGAAGTAATAAGTCTAAGTGCAGCATTTGAGAATTTTGGCTTTGAAGCCCCAGCAAATAGTTTTGCAGGAGGTGATAGTACTCAAATGAATAAGAAGAAAAGTTCTTCGATTTGTGAACATAATGGTTTGAAGAATTGTGCTCATATTCATGATCCTGATGATAGTTTCCCGACAAAACATTGGCGTTAGCTTGACCATATGAGGTACTCTTCTTGTATGAAGACTTTGGGCCATACGAAGCCTTTGGTGTGGGGTTTGCCTTCTTCCCAGATGGTGTCATGATGAATTTCATGGGAAGCTTCTCAACAAGACTTTTAGGAACCCAGATCTTCCTCACAGGGGACCCATTCCTATAGTTTGTTCCAATAAACCTAGCAAACACTTCACCATTCTGATTTTTTAACAGTTTATAGTTGTAGTCAAATGACTCATCAATGATGATAGGGTTAGCACAGTTAAATCCAGATAATGTGGATGGATCCACTGAAAGACCCTTTGCAGCAACCCATAAGGTTTTGTGAAACTGCTCAGGCTTCCAGTAAGATCCATCAGCATTCAATTTCCTCTCGAAGCCAACACCCTCTTTCCTAGGGTTTCGGTCCAGAATCTGCTACTTGAGGACATCACATAGAGTCTGATGCTCTTTGGGGCTTTTGTACTTGCCTATTTCAAGCAATGCTTCTGATGCGGAGCATCCTATGTTCATCCCCATGGACCTACCATAGTCCCACAAAATGCCAAGAGGACCGATGACACGGGCATGAGCTAGAGCTCACGAAACTGAGGTGACATCTCTCCTTAATGATATTACATATGACCCGCTCAAGATATGGCTAGCACCTATGTCCGGAACGTTATGCATGATCAGGTATCAAGAGGACCCTCTCGGAGATGTACATGAGGACGGACAAGTCCCCAAATACAAGGATGAACAGGAACATTGGAAAGGACCGAAGACAGCTCCTAGGACCTGGACATCCGACCCCAGCCCAGGACATCCAACCCCTGGAACATACAGCCTAACCAAAGGCCAGCAGCCACAAGCTACAAGGCTCGGACATCCGGCCAAGGACCCCGGACATCCGGTCCCTATAGGTGTCACCGGCAGCCACCCAACTGACAAGCTACAGGGCCCGGACATCTGGCCCATGCCCCGGACATCCACACCGACACGTGACCCGGACATACGGCCCTAGCCCGGAAATTCGACACTCTTCACAGAACGCAACCGAGGCCACCCCGAACATCCGGCCCCCTCAGCCCGGACATCTGGCCCGCCATGAAGGCCCGGACATCCGGCCCATGTCTGCGCACAGTGTAACATGTCACCTTCGTGGATTGAACAACATACATTACCTCTTCTCATCTTGAAATTTTTTCTATAGGTAGCATGGACCAATTGGATTGTCATGTTATAATTTGGAATTACTCGGGGTTTGTTTGGCCTTTTTATACATCAACTGAGTTTTCTAGGCATTTAATGTGCATAATTAGAATTTGAACTACATGCACATGCACCGGTGCACCAAAATGGGTTAAAAAATCATATGTGTCCTTGCGTGCATGTTTAAGTGGCATTCAAGAATTGGGAATGAATTTCAAACACCTCGGCATCGTGGCCCGGCCGCAAACATTGAGAAACTTGGTTTTAAAATTCCTGTAAATCTCATAGTCGTGGTAAATTCATGAAACGACACCAACATGTTGTGGTAATTTTTTGTCCCATTTGGGGCAGGTTTTGGTATAAGCGTCACACAAACCAGAGCTTCTCAGAAGAAGCCTCGTGATCCCGGTAGGGAACGTGTCACCTTTGTGGACGAAACAACATTCATTGCCTCTTCTGATCTTGATTATTTTTCTAGAGGCAGCATGGACCAATAGGAGTGTCATGTTATAATTTGGAATTACTCAGGGTTTGTTTTGGCATTTTTATACATCAACTGAGTTTTCTAGGCATTTCATGTGCATAATTCAAATTTGAACTACATGCACATGCACCAGTGCAGCAAAATGGGTTGAAAACCCATATGTGTGTTTGCGTGCATGTTCAGGTGACATTCAAGAAATGGGAATGAATTTCAAACACCTCGGCCTCGTGGCACGGTCGCAAACATTGAGAAACTTGGTTTTAAAATTCATGTAAATCTAATAGTCGTGTTAAATTCATGAAATTTGGCATGTTATCATGAAATGGCACCAACATGCTATCGTAATTTTTTTCGTCCCATTTTGGAGCAGGTTTGGATATAAGCTTCTCACAAGAAGCCTCGTGGTTTCAGTAGGGAACGTGATGTAGGGTGGAACCCTAGATGGCCGATCTTTCACGAAAGGAGCGGATCCCTACGAGGAACGCGATGAACACGAGGGGAAACACGAGAGAAATCACACAACCAACAAGAATAGATCACACATGCGCTAGATCGATGAACACAAAGGTAAGATACAAGATCCAAAGTCAACAATGGACGATACAAACGGTAACCGGTTCTTCTCCGTGAGGAGGTCTTGAATCCACGAGGGGATCTTCCCGTGAGGGGTCTTGAATCCAAGGTGGATCTTCTCTGTAGAGGGGCCGCGGTCTCTCTCGTGGAGTAGATTCGATATGGATGAGCAAAGCTCTATCTCTAAATGAGCTAATCCTTTGCTAACCCTAGAAAGATGGAGGAGAAGGAGTATATATAGTCTAGGGGGTCGAAGGGGTACACGGGCTTCGGCCCTTTACTGTGCGCAGACAGACGGAGCCGGATGTCCGGGCGACGGGCCGAATGTCCGGGGCTTCAGGAGGGGCCGGATGTCCGGGCTGGCGGTGCAAACTTCTGTAGTCTCTGGATAGGCGGGGTCGGATGTCCGGGCTGGGGGGCCGGATGTCCGGCGGCTCGGGAAGAGCCGGATGTCCGGGCCTCTGGCCGGATGTCCGGGCTGATGTGGTTCAGCTTTGGGTGCCTTCTGTGATGGGCGCCGGATTTCCGGGCTGGTGCCGGATGTCCGGGCTTGCGGGAGGGGCCGGATATCCGGGGCCTGGCCGGATGTCCGGGTCCTGTAGCCTTTCTCCGGTTCCTCTCGTCGTGCTCCTTCATCCTTGTACTTGGGGACTTGTCCATCATTCCGAGCATCTCCGAGAGGGTCTCCTTGGTACCTAGGCATATGTAGTGTCCTTGCATTAGGTAGCAACCATGTCTCACATGAATGGAAAGGAGAAGCATTTAGGAGCGGGTTCACCTTAGGTCCAAAGGCGTAGGCTCGAGTGTACATGGGGATGATCGTAGGATGCTCCGCATCATCTCCCCTCCCTTGGGAAAGATCCGACCTCGGATCGAAAACCTCATCACCATGGAAACGGTTGTCGTGGATGGACTTGTAGTTGGATGAAGTGGAAAACATGGCGCAATCCAAGTACTCCAAGGTGTGTCCGGAGTGGTACACATGCAAAAAGAGCAAACACAAACAACACTTGGAAATACAATGGTTAGCGCACACAAAGTGTCCATCATGTAAGAATGAGTCCGTGAGGCAAGATTGTTCATGACAAAGCACATGAAGCTTAGCAAGATGATATGGAATGAGATGTAAAGCATTCATGGGAGCAAAAGCATTCATTGTGCACACAAATGTGTTGTGAATATGATCAATGCAACCACGGTGCAAAATGATGTCATAGTGAGATGGTTCATCAATAGCATGAATATGGCAATGGATGCTCAATGTGAGTATGTGATCATGCAATTTATGGTAGGCAATGTATGAATATGCCATCAAGAAAGATCACAACAAATTTGCTAAGGAAATGCACAAGCTCATATATCATGGATGACATGGGAATAGGTGCAACAAGACAAGCATAATGTGTGTCAATCCATGCATAAGATGCAAATTTGTCATGGGTGGTGTTGTACCATAGCTCGATGTCGTGGTAGAAGTGTTGGTGTGGTGGTGCATCCACTAAGTCCGAGCACTCCTCAACTTGAAGGTCCATAGGGTCCATCTCCAATGTTGCTCCTCCATTCACGAGATGTATCATGTAGACAACAAGAAGGAAACAACAATGAAAGAATGACCCATCCAATATGCGTATTTGAGAATGGCTCAAAGGGAAGGAGTTCACCTTTAGGAGATTCTTGCAAATGTTGGTGTTGCACATCATGTACGCCTTCACATAACCAAAATGTCTCTTTATGGTACCACCTTGTGAATCCTTCAAAATGAAAGAACATGACAAACACTCGGAAAAACAAATGAGGTTAGTGCAAATGCAAGACCTATCATTCGAGTGGTAAGATACCCAACAAGTGTTCTCATCATTTTTATCATAAGAAAGGACAAGGTGTGACATGGTATGTAAGCGTATGATGCAACTACAACCAAAGACAATAGGCTCAATCAACCAAGCATGCATCACAAGTGAAGTGTCCAAGTCTCCAAGATCATTAAGCATAGAGGCAATTATTGGAGGCAAGCGATAATAAACAAGATATATCATGTGAGAGGCATGAACATATATGTCATCAACCCAAGAAAGCGAGTAATGGAACATGGGTGATGCAACCAAGCAAGTAATCATAGTGATCAAGTCAAGCAAGCTAGTAGTGCGAAGATGCAACGTACTAGAAGGAATCATGGCAAGCATGTCATGTGTGCAAATAGTGGGCATATATAATGCACATGACATTTCACAAGCATAAAGGCAAGATATGAGCAAAATAGCATCAATAGCATGGGGCACATGATAAACATGGCAATAGCAACAAGGATCTCCACCAGGCATGCAAATACACATAGGAGTATCATAATGGTGCATCATGGGTAAATGCAAGCAAGGGTCACAATTGCATGGCAAAGGCATAGAAGCAAGCATAGCATGCAAAGTGAACATGGGAAAATGAGAATAAGGTGACAAATGGTAAATAGCCCATAGCCATGTGAGAGCCAAGTAGAAGAGATGCGCGTAGTCGTTGCGCGAAGGGAATGGTGGGAAGGACAATCCACGGGATCCCAAGTCATCTTTGCTCTCAAGAGCTCGTTTCGTCAACTCATGGGATTGTGAAGTTGACGAGTGTTCATAAGTACCTACACAAAACAAAGACAAAGGGAAAATTGTGTGTGCGTGGTAGATGTACACATCATCCATCATGATGCATACGTGCATGTGTTGGTTAGCACCAAATATCCAATGCTCAAATAAATGAGATGCGTGATATAGAAACATGTCATCCATCATGAGAGGTTTGTTATTGTGTATAGCATAATGGAGACTCAAAGGATGTAATGCATCATGGGAAATATGTAGAGCATTGTTATTCATGGAATGCATATGGTGCAAGCAATTATGGGAATCATGCAAAGTATGGAATGCATCAAGATCTCCTAATATGTATGAGGAAACTATGGGGGTCTCCTCATGAGCATTTGTAGAAATATAACATGGAGAATATTGACAACATCCAAAACAAAGCATAGTTGGTTATATGTGATCATGGCATGTCATAATAGATGAATTGCGCAAATCATGTAAAGGAAGGATAGCAATATCATCACATGAAAAACAAAAGCCAATGACCATCATCTCGTCATCTATGCCATAAGTGCAAATGGGATTTATTTTAATGGGGCATGCATAGTTACTATGTTGAGATTGAAATGATGCAATATGGGAGATCTCACTCATAGCATATGACAAGTTCAATGGATTGTCAAACATGAAGTGACCAATAGAATTTTCACATGATATCTTATGGTGCATAGCATCATAACTAGGCAAGTCAACATGCTCATCATCATATTCATCATAAATGGGTAAGTCATGACATGAAGAAGTCGTACTAGCATGAAGCATGGTAATAGGTGTGTCATCATCATGCAAACAATCATTGGTGATATAGTCCACTAGTGGGACAAGAGAAGCACCATCACCTATTTTACCTTTGGAGCGTAGCTCATGTGTTGTAGGTGAGGTTGCAACTTGATGGTACCATGTGGGGGGTTCATCATTGTCCACCATGGCCATCGTCGTCTCCATTGGAGGTATGGACTCGTCGAGGATAGGCATGTCATCATGTCGGAGACATAGCACCAAAGAAAACACACTCGGAGTAGAGGTTAAGTCGTTAGAAATCATAGTGGTCTCACGTGCCGTGTCAACTACCTCACTCACTAAGTGTTGTGGCTCACTCACTCCCGGTAAGATGCTCTCACTCATATGGTTGGTGGAGTCACTCAAATGGCTCTCAACCTCACATAGGATGTGTGGCATGCTCTCAAGTGTGGGACTAGTGGTGGTCACACTCATCCTCTCATAGGAAATGCGCTCAATGTCACATATGGTGGAGTCACTCATATCACTCATGGTGGGGTGGCTCTCCTCACATGGAAATTGGGTCATCTCATGATATGTGGGTGTTGGAGAGATGTTGGTGCAAATGTCTCCATGCTCAACTCCTATCGCTGCCTTGGTTGAAGGGATAGTCCCATGCTCAACCTTCTTGTCGCCGTCTTGTTGTTGGAGGCCCATATTGTGTGGCACCTCGTAGCTCGTCTCCATGACCGAAGGGAATTTCCCATGCTCGGCCATCTTCCTTGAGGGGCTTCCGAAGATGGAAGTGTCGCCCTCGCTCATAGGTGGTCGCCTTGGACTTGATGAAGTCGTTGTAGGCGTACTTGTGGGAAGTAGGCGAAGATGCCAAACGTCCAAAGGCGAAAATGCCTTCATAGCACTTGGCGAAGATGCCGAAGTGGTTGTTGTAGCCGTAGCTCCGTCTTGGTGGTGCTCGTCTCGCGGTCTTCTCTTTTGCTCTTGAGGCTTGGACTTGGCGTGAAGTAGAGCTTGTTGGCACTTGTGCATTTGCGCTTGTGGAGCATCTTCATGTTGATGGTGTCGTTGTCGTACTTGAGCTCGTAGTAGATGTCGTTCGTCATCGTCGTGCACATGATGCTTGGAGGTGTCTCGCCCTTCATGACGATGTTGGCGATGGTCGCCATGGAGATGTGGACATGGATGACTTGCGCTTGCATCTTGTTTGCGCTCCGAAGATGATCGACTTGCTCGCCGCCGCCTTGAGGATGATGAAGGGGAAGAAGACTTGTAGTCAGCCACCATGTCGCGTAGTTGATCCTTTAGCTCGCCCAACTTGGTGTCGATGTAGTCCCTTTTCCTTGCTTCGGAGTGGTGTATGTCGATGGCGAGGTTGTCGAGGCGCTCTCGCAAGGTAGATTGTGTGCTTTGCATTTGTCGTTGTAGATCGAAGATGGACTCATTGGTGATGTAGTTGTTCACGCCGTCGTTGTTGTCGAAGACCGGAGATGAAATGCCTTGCCTATCCATCACAAGACTCGAGCAAATATGAGTGGGAGAAAGAGAAGAACTTATACCAAATGTACCTTGACCGATGTTGAAGATGGATCAATGATCACTCAATGTGTAACAAGGAAATAGCACAATTGGTACCAATTCTTGTCGGTTTCTCACACCTACACAAATAAGGCTTATGGTGGAGCTTGGTGAGGATAGTGGCACAAAAATTTGATGCAAAATGTTAGCAAGAGTCAATAATATTGAAAAATATTCACAAATTCGCAAGTGAAACAAGTAGACCAATAGCAAAGAATGGCACACGGAAACACATACACGGATAGATAAATGGGGTCGTGCAACCAAGGAATGAGCACAAAATGTGGAGTCCACGGAAAACGCTTGTGTTGCACAACTCAAGAGAGACGCTAGGACGATTGCTCAATAGGCGGATACGACACTTGTGCACAACCTATGATATGCAAAATGGATAAACTTTCTATCCCAAGTATGCTATATATGTATGGTTCCCGGTGTTTATTTCAAGATGATCCAAGATGGTCGGATATGACAATCTTATATGCAATGTGGTATGATGCTATGGCACTTGCTTACAAGCTCTTTGTTCTTTTGCTTAGAAGCTTATTCTTTTTTTTGTATGTATGGCCACTTTGCGAAATGCACAAACCAAGATAGCAATTGTGTATATGCGGGAATAAACTTGTGACACAAGAGATGATATGATACCAATATGATATGGTATGTATGCAATGGAAGGTGTAGATCACTAATGTGCACAAGTAACGTTGCCGGCAATACTCAAATGGCTAGTCTCGATAGGCAAGTGACGCAAAATGGGCTAGGGGTTAACAATGCAATGTGCAAGGGAATATACAATGGTGTCGTCGAGGTTACCGTCCTTGGCGATGATGAGTGGTGGTGTTCTTGATGTAGATACCAAGATGATGGAGACTCGTCCCTAAGTAGCCGAAACACCTTAGGAAACGGAAAAACCACAACTCAAAATCTCAAGGACAAAAGTCAAACGCTGGTAGTGGAAAGCGGTGGTGGTTCTGCGGAAACTCAATGGGATTGCGGAAATGCAGTAATGGGTTTTGAGACGCAATGCGGAAGTGGAGGGTAAGATGGTGGACTATATACGGTGTGGGAGTTGGAAGCACGGTCCCTAAGTAACCGAAACACCTTAGGAGACACAACTCACAACACAAACAAAATTGGGTTAAGTTGGGTTGGTGGAAGTGTATTGTGGGTAAGCCTATGCAGAAGTTATGGTGGTGGTTGATGAAGAAGCAATCGTCCCTATGTAGCCGAAACACCTTAGGATACTTGAATCACATCTCAAACAACCTCAAATGCAAAGGGGAACAAAATTGGTTAGGTTGCGCAAGTCGGTGGTGGTTATGCGGAAGTTATGGTGGAAGCCCTAGGCAAAGATGCCAAAGTGCCAAAAATTTGATGGAGTCAAATGGTGATGGGAACTATCTAGAGGGATAGAGGATGTCAATAGCTACTCAACGAGCAAAAGAACGCGAAAATCGGACTCCGGATGTGGAAGTTATGCACAAAACAGTGAAACGGAAAAGCTGAAATGTACAGGGGTCGAACATCCGGGGCGTTGGCCGGATTTCCGGGACCTGATGTCCAGAACCGCACGCGAAAATCCGCTCCAGGAGCCGGATGTCCGGTCCACGGGCCGGATGTCCGGGGGGCCAGATGTCCGGGGCTACGGGCCGGATGTCCGGGCTCCAAATCCGAGGATGAACTCGAGGAACTCGATTTTGGGGCGGAAATTGATGATTTCAAGGGCAAAATTGGAGAGATTTCGTCGATGGAAAGTGGGGAAAATTGGGGGAAAGCTAGATCCACAAGTAACAAAGCAAATCCACGGATCAAATTCAACAAAACATCATCAAACCAACAAATCACAAAAAAAATTGGGGGCTATTTTTTGGTGGGGATTTTCGAATTTGGCAGAAAATCAACAAAAATAGGCTAGAAAACACAACGGGGAGGCTCCAAATTCGTGATAAACCTAAGCTTTGATCCAAGATGATGTAGGGTGGAACCCTAGATGGCCGATCTTTCACGAAAGGAGCGGATCCCTACGAGGAACGTGATGAACACGAGGGGAAACACGAGAGGAACACGAGAGAAATCACACAACCAACAAGAATAGATCACACATGCGCTAGATCGATGAACACAAAGGTAAGATACAAGATCCAAAGTCAACAACGGACGATACAAACGGTAACCGGTTCTTCTCCGTGAGGAGGTCTTGAATCCACGAGGGGATCTTCCCGTGAGGGGTCTTGAATCCAAGGTGGATCTTCTCCGTAGAGGGGCCGCGGTCTCTCTCGTGGAGTAGATCCGATATGGATGAGCAAAGCTCTATCTCTAAATGAGCTAATCCTTTGCTAACCCTAGAAAGATGGAGGAGAAGGAGTATATATAGTCTAGGGGGTCGAAGGGGTACACGGGCTTCGGCCCTTTACTGTGCGCAGACAGACGGAGCCGGATGTCCGGGCGACGGGCCGGATGTCCGCGGCTTCAGGAGGGGCCGGATGTCCGGGCTGGCGGTGCAAACTTCTGTAGTGTCTGGATAGGTGGGGTCGGATGTCCGGGCTGGGGGGCCGGATGTCCGGCGGCTCGGGAAGAGCCGGATGTCCGGGCCTCTGGCCGGATGTCCGGGCTGATGTGGTTCAGCTTCGGGTGCCTTCTGTGATGGGCGCCGGATTTCCGGGGTGGTGCCGGATGTCCGAGCTTGCGGGAGGGGCCGGATGTCCGGGGCCTGGCCGGATGTCCGGATCCTGTAGCCTTTCTCCGGTTCCTCCCGTCGTGCTCCTTCATCCTTGTACTTGGGGACTTGTCCATCATTCCGAGCATCTCCGAGAGGGTCTCCTTGGTACCTAGGCATATGTAGTGTCCTTGCATTTGGTAGCAACCATGTCTCACATGAATGGAAAGGAGAAGCATTTAGGAGCGGGATCACGTTAGGTCCAAAGGCGTAGGCTCGAGTGTACATGGGGATGATCGTAGGATGCTCCGCATTAGAACGCATCGCCGTTCTGGACAAAACGACATTCGTTGCCTCTTCTCGCATTGAATATTTTACTAGAGGAAACATAGACCAATAGGAGTGTCCTTAGGTGCATGTTTAGGTGCGTGCTTAGGTACCATGCAAGAAATGGGAATGAATTTCGAATACCTCGGCATCGTGGCTCGGCCGAAAACATTAAGAAACTTGGTTTTTATATTCCTGTAAATCCAAAAATTTGTCTGAAATTCATGAAATTTAACATGGTATCATGAAATGGCACCAACGTGTTGTGGTAATTTTTTTGTGCCATTTGGGGCAGGTTTTGGTATAAGCTTCTCACAAACAAAAGCTTCTCAGGAGAAGCCTCGTGGTTCGGTAGGGAAAGTGTCACCTTTGTGGACGAAACAACATCATTGCCTCTTCTCGCCTTGAATATTTTACTGAAGCAACATGGACCAATAGGAGTGTCATGTTATAATTTGGAATTACTCGGGGTTTTTGGGCATTTTTATACATTGGCCGAATTTTCTTGGCATTTAATGTGCATAAGTCAAATTTGAACTACATGCACATGCACCAGTGTACCAAAATGGGTTGAAAAATCATATGTGTCCTTAGGTGCATGTTTAGGTGCCATCCAAGAAATGGGAATGAATTTCAAAGACCTAGGCATCGTTGCTCGGCCGCAAATATTTAGAAACTTGGTTTTGAAATTCCTGTAATCTAAAACTCATGTTAAGTTCATGAAATTTGGAATTGTATCATGAAATGGCACAAACATGCTATGGTAACTTTTTCCCATATGGGGTAGGTTTTGGTATAAGCTTCTCACAAACCAGAGCTTCTCACAAGAAGCCTCGTGGTTCCGCAAGGGAACATGTCACCTTTGTGGACGAAACAACATTCGTTGCCTCTTCTCGCCTTGAATATTTTTCTAGAGGCAGAATGGACCAATAGGAGTGTCATGTTAAATTTTGGAATTACTCGGGGTTTTTTGGGTGTTTTTATACATCAACCGAGTGTTCTAGGCATTTAATGTGCATAATTCAAATTTGAACTACATGGACATGCACCATTGCACCAAAATGGGTTGAAAATCATATGTGTCCTTGGGTGCATGTTTAGGTGCCATTCAGGAAATGGGAGTGAATTCCAAACGCCTCGGCATCGTGACTTGGCCGCAAACATTGAGAAACTTGGTTTCTAAATTCTTGTAAATCTAAAACTCATGTTAAATTCATGAAATTTGGCATGGTATCATCAAATGGCACCAACATGTTGTGGTAATTTTTCAGTCGCATTTGGGTAGGTTTTGGTATAAGCTTCTCACAAACCAGAGCTTCTCAAAAGAAGCCTCGTGGTTCCGGTAGGGAACGTGTCACCTTTGTGGACGAAACAACATTCGTTGCCTCTTCTTGCCTTTAATATTTTCATGAGGCAGCATGGACCAATAGGAGTGTCATGTTATAATTCGGAATTACTCGGGGCTTGTTTGGGCATTTTTATAGATCAAATGAGTTTTCTAGGCATTTAATGTGCAAATTTAAAATTTGAACTACATGCACATGCACCAATGCACCAAAATGGGTTGAAAAATCATATCACTTTAACAGCGAGGTGCTATACAAATGGTTTTTAACCCCTTTCCGCGACGGCATTTTGAACCGTCGCCTAGTGAGTGTGTGCGATAGGGGGCACCTTCCCACACAACCCAGAAACCGTTGGGGATAGGCCCTCCGGTCACACACGCTCGACAAAATGAGGTCGTGTGCGATGGGTGAGCGATCAAGTACGATTATACGTACAGTCGTGCTAAAAAATACAATTATACAAGCCAAATTGTTTCCTGTCATAAGTACATCCAACCTAGTCAATCTCGGCAAAACGCTTCCATTCATATGAACATTCCACACAGTCAATCCAAGCAATACGTCTCCATTAGTATGTACATCCCACATAGTCAATCCGAGAAGTACGTTTCTGTTCGTATATACATCCCACACAGTCACTCGAAGGAAAACGTTTCCATTCATAGGTAAATCACAAACAATTTTCCCCATTAAATCGTTTGTGATAGTGTTGCCATTGCAGAGGATATTAACAATTTTATCCTTTGAGTTATTGAATGCATCACACACGGTGCGTAGAAGAAACTATGTGGCATAGGTTGTCCATCACACACACTTTTCATGTGGTAAACGTTTGCGCAAGGTGGCCTAACGCAAATAGTTTTGAAGAGGAAGTCGTGTGTGATTGTTCATTGATCCAACACATTTTATTGCTAGAAACTGTGTGCGTTGTCTAAGTCATCACCCACTGTGTTTTCTCAATAACCGTTTGCAATAGAAAAAACAAATTACCAGGCTAGTTGTCCTATTATTAATAATCCATTTATTAGTCTATCTGACATTTCATATTAAGAACACAATATATTTCATTTTCGTATGAAGGAAGTAGGACTTCATAATTGAAATACATCAGAGTACAACATCATATAGCTTCAGCACTCAGCTACCCCATTACACAACTGCTCCAGCACCAAGTTTCACATGCAACACCTATAATCTTTCGAAATTAGCATCATAGAAGGTACATAGATAGATGAATCTCATTTGGAAAACTGCTGAAGCGGAAGGCGAATATTGAGCCTTCATTGATGCTAAAGGTCTTTGCAAATTTAGGCCATTGCGTATGGATGATTGACCGTCCATCCTTCCTCCTCTTCAGGAACACTTCAATATTGAACCGTGGGTGTTGTGTGAATACCTTCCTTGCCTCCTGACCATACAGGTGGTTTGAGAGGTAATCATCAGTGACCTACTTTGGAAAGGCCTGAAAACAAGGATGTGCATAAATATCTTCTCTAGATTGGAAATGGGGCAAAGGAATAAAAAAGTCAAGGTATAATAGATAGTACCATCCTGTAGTGAACTAATGTCTTCTTCATTGTGCAGACAAAGATCTTGTTGTTTTTTGTTGCTAATTTCTTTATCCTAACAATCTTTCCGAGTTTCTTGACTTGACTGATATTCATGGACAACTCATTTCCCCATATGCAAAAAGGGTCGAACAGTGGGTCAAAACCTCTGATAGTAGGACCTACATGTGCAAGACCATATTGTTAAAAACATAAATATTATAATGGTTCCAACAATTGCACAATAATGTGCTATTAGACAAAGGACCATGCATGTGCAAACCTTGATTGTAAACCACAGTGCCTCCCATTGTTTCCCTGCAACACATATAAGGTAGTTAGTGATCAGGTTAAGTGAGGGTTCGCGTGCTATCAGTAAAATATGTTGATGATAAATAAGCATATTGCAGATTCATCAGATTAATTCGAGCCGCATGGAAACCCCATTTATCCAAACCAAGCATGATTAAGAACTAGGAGATATAGCCATTGTATATGTTTCTCATCTATCAAGTGCAGCCAAATTTGATTTATTTCTCACATGCACAACAATACAAAATTGCACCCACGACAATTGGACATCGCATTGCAGAATTGAACCAAGAAGTTAACTAAACACCACAACAAATGAACCAAACATTAACTGAGCACTACATTGCACAATATAACATACTCCTAATAGAAGATCAGACAGTTAACCAGACCAAGCATTCTTAACAACTTGGAGATATAGCAATTGTATTTGTTTATCATGTATTTAGTACAACCAAATTCGATTTATTTCTCACATGGTATACAATAACAAAATGCACCCACAACAACTGAAGATTGCATTGCAGAATTGAACCAAACAGTTAACTAAACACCACAACAAATGAACCAAATGTTAACTCAGCACCACATTGCATAGTATATAACATACTAGAAGATCAGACAGTTAACCAAACCAAGCATGCTTGACAACTTGGAAATATAGCAATTGTATTTGTTTCTCGTGTATTTTGAACAAATAAATTCGATTTATTTCTCACATGGAAGACAATACAAAATTGCACCCTGAAGTATTGAACATCTCATTTGCAGAATTGAACCAAATAGTTAACTGAACACGACAACTAATTAACCAAATAGTTAATAAGTGAGCACCACATTACACGACATATAGAACATATACACTAGAGCAACAGATTGCATGGTAAGAGTGGATAGGACAATTGACTAGAATTTGTTAAGGAAAGGCAGGAACAGCACATGTAACGGGTAAACCGAGCATGCTTAACCGGCGTAGCTAGCAAACTGAACATAGGTCCCTATAGTGAGCTAATAAGACAAGCTACTCCTCATCGTCGGAGATATTGATGATGATTGGCTCCTTGGACATGGAGGAGGGCGAGGCCTCCCCATCATGGGTGCCCTCGTCGTAGTGGTGAGTTACTTGAGCCGCTCCTGGCACCAACCTGCTGGCTCTGGAGGTGAGGCAAGCTCGGGCACGCTGAGAAAACACCTCATAGTATTCGTCGAAGGCACCGATGGTGGCCTCGAGAAAACGTCACAAACTGTCATTTAAAGCAGCCAACCGCATCACAACGTCGGCGCGCGAGGCATCGACGGTGGCCTTGACGGCGAGGTGCTCCTCCAAGATCTAGGGGTCATCACGAATGGCAGCCATCGCGACCTCATCCACGTGTGTGGCCGCCATTTGCTTCTCTGCTGTCAAATGCTCCTTGAGCTCCTGGCTATACTGCGTGCACAATGGTTTAGGGCGCAGCTTATTTGGGGAAGGGGTCGGTGATTTGGGAGGAAGGTGTCGCGCCGGCGGTCGGGGCATGTGGGATGTGCAAGTAGGAGGAGGATGGGGGTCAGGTGTGGATTACATGCCAGGATCGACGAGGCCGAGCAGTGTGAAGGAGGGTCGCTGGCGAGGAGGCGGCGCTGCAAGCAAGGAGTGAAGGTGATGCTGAGCATCCCTCAACCACCCACTCGGACACTCCATCACGACCACAAGCACCGAGAGGACCAATGACAAGAGCACGTGCACGCGCTATCAAGAACTAGGTTAACTCCTTCCTCTTCGAGCTTCATTCAAATTCACGCGAGAGTTGGGTCCTACCTCAAACGGAAATGCTATGCATCTTTAGGTACGAAGAAAATGACCGTGATGAGGCCAAGACGGAGACCCAAGCACCCAAGCAGAAGAAGGAGGAAGAAAGCCACGGGAAGCGCCAAGAAGAAGTGGCCCTGGACACTCCGGGCGCCCGGCCCCCACTGCCCCCGGGTGACCGGACCTTCGGCCGCGCCTAGGACCGGCCCTCTGGTCACCTCGGGTGCCCGGCCAACATGGCCCCGGGTGCCCGGCCAGAACCTGGGCCTCACACCAGCTAGCCCCGGGTGCCCGGGCCCTCAACCCCGGGTGCCCAGCCCCCCACGCGCCAGCCGCCAGCCCCTGCCCGGGTGCCCGGGCATTGGACCCTCGCTTCGTGCCTACACACTACACCCGTGATCCCTTCAAGAAGTTGCAACTCCTAAAGCAAGGCACGAAGACGGTGGGAGAATACTAGCAAGAAATGGAGATTGCCATGATACGAGCCAATGTCAAGGAAGACGATGAGCAAACAACGACACGCTTCTTGAACTGCCTCACCCACCCAATCAAGCGGATTGCCGACTTCCAACCATACTCAAACCTTCTCGAGCTAGTCCATCAAGCAACCAAGGCCGAGCGACAAGTGCAAGATGACTTAAAATACACCAAATACTCATCCAAGGCCTATGGCTCCTACTCTCAAGCTCCCGTGACTTCGACACTTCCTACCTCAACTAGAGCATCACCAAGTGCCGGCAACAAGTCAAGTTCCGAGCAAGTTACGCCTTCCTCGACTCATCCTCCGGCAAGCACATACAAATCCAAGACTCCCTCATCTTTGGTGCCAATGAATGACCCCGTCAAGAAAAGTTATATCAAGTGCTTCACCTATGGTGGCCGAGGCCATAAATGTTTCGAATCCACCAACAAGCGCACCATGATCTTCAACGATGATGGCACATACGACTCGATGAGTGAAGAAGAAATGAAGCCCTTGAGCACGTGGCCATGCACCGGCGCGTGAATGAAGATGAAGATGATCAAGTCTATTATGATAAAGATTCGAGTCCCTCTCTCGTGGTCTCGAAGGTCTTGACGCTCCAACATCACCAAGAAGAAGACCAACGATGCCATATCTTCCACACCAAGGCCGGCATGAACGGGCGTTCTGTGAAAGTCATCATCGACGGAGGAAGTTGTCACAACTTGGCAAGTGAAGAGCTATGTTCCAAGCTACAATTGGTCAAGAAGAAACATCCTCGTCCCTACAAGGTGCAATGGCTAAGAGACTCCGGCACTATTCAAGTGGAGCATACGGTGCAAGTTTCTTTGAAGATCGGCGCCTACAAGGACACCTTGGAGTGCGACGTGGTTCCTATGTCCATGTGCCATCTTCCATTGGGAAGACCTTGGCAATTCGACCGCGGCATCATCCACAATGGAAGAACTAACCACTATAGCTTCAAGATGAAAGGCACGAAGTACGTGCTACAACCAATGTCACCAAGCCAAGTGATCGCTGACAAGCACGCTTCCACCCATCATGGAGATACTAGTGAGAGAGTGAACCACCACAAAGAAAGTGAGCGCCACAAGCCCAAATTGAGCGACTCGTCGTCAAGAGAGAAAAACTTAGTCCTCCTAGCCACAAAAAGAGAGATGAGAGAAGTGTGTGAGAACCCATCGAGTGTCATCCACTATGTCCTCCTATGCAAAGATGAGGTGGCACAAACTTACAATTCTACTCCTCTTCCTCTAGTGTTATCTAACTTGTTGCAGGAATTCGAGGATGTTATTCCCGATGAGCTACCCCCCGGTCTTCCTCCTCTTTGTGGCATTGAATACTGGATCGAGCTCATCCCCAGCGCACCTCTTCCTAACAAGGCTCCATTCCACGTCAATCCCGAAGAAACTAAGGAGATCCAATGGCATGTACAACAACTCATCGACAACGGTCATGTACGTGAAAGCTTAAGTTCTTGTGCCGTTCCGGTTATCCTTGTGACCAAGCAAGATGGTAGTTTTCGCATGTGTTCCGATTGTAGACCCATCAATGCTATCACCGTTCGTTATAGGCACCCCATACTCGCCTTGATGATATGCTAGATGAGCTTAGTGGTGGCACCATTTTCTCAGAAATTGATCTAAAAGGTAGCTATTATCAAATACGCATTCAAGAAGGTGATGAGTGGAAAACCGCTTTCAAAACTAAATTTGGCTTGTACGAATGGTTGGGTATGCCTATGGGTTTATCGGAAGCTCCCGGTACTTTCATGCGTCTTATGCATTTTGTGCTCCGTCCTTACATCGGAGTGTTTGTTGTGGTCTACTTTGACGACATACTTGTTTTTAGCAAATCCATCAAAGATCATATAAATCATGTTAGGGCCGTGTTGCAAACTCTTCGCAAGGAACGTCTTTATGCCAACATGAAAAAAATGCACTTTTGGAGTTGACAAGCTTGTTTTCTTGGGTTTCGTTGTTTCCTCAAAGGGTGTCCATGTTGATGAGTCTAAAAATTGAAGCAATTAAAACTTGGCCACAACCCACAAATTTGCAACAAGTGCGTAGTTTTCTTGGCCTTGCGGGTTTCTATCGTCGCTTTGTGAAAGATTTTAGCACTATTGCCACACCGTTGCATGCCTTGAGTAAGAAAAATGCACCCTTTCTTTGGGGACCTTTGCAATCTACCTAATTTGATGAGCTCAAATCCTTGCTTAGTCATGCTCCGATTCTTGCCTTGCCTAACTTTGACAAAACTTTTGAGGTTCATTGCGGTGCTAGTGGTAATGGAATTGGTGGAGTTTTGATGCAAGAAAAGCGACCATTGCATATTTTAGTGAAAGAATTTACGGTGCTCAACTTAATTATCCCATCTATGACAAAGAATTGTATGTTTTAGTGCGTTGCATGTTAGGGAGCATTATCTTAGACCACATGAGTTTGTCATACTTACCAATCATGAGACACTCAACTACCTTAATGGCCAAACCAAGTTGGATAAACGACATGCTAAATGGGGTGAATTTATTGAATCTTTTCCCCTATGTGATCAAGTACATTAAGACCAAAGAGACTGTTATGGCGGATGCTCTTTCCCGCAAATGCATGTTAATTACTCAACTTGAATTGAATGTTGTTGGATTTGATCATATCAAAGATTTGTATGAGCATGATGTTACTTTTGCTACTCCTTTTGCTAAGTGTGTGATGCATACTTTTTGGGAACGATACTATATCAAAGATGGTTATCTAATGAGAGCTATCAAACTATGCATTCCCGAGTCTTCTCTTTGTTAGTTACTTTTGCAAGAGGCTCATGGAGGTGGACTCATGGGACACTTTGGACGCGACAAGAGTTTTGCCATGCTCTCCAAGAACTATTTTTGGCCCAAGATGTTTCGCGATGTCTGAGGCTTCACCAATCGGTGCTCTACATGCCACAAAGCTAAGTCACAATCTCAATCCCATGGTTTACATATGCACTACGTATTCCGCATCAACCTTGGGAAGATATTAGCATGGATTCTCTGCTTGGATTACCTAGAACTCAAAATGGCAAGGACTCCGTATTTGTTGTCGTGGACCGATTCTCTAAAATGGCTCATTTCATCCCATGCAATAAAATAGACGATGCTTCACATGTTGAAAATCTTTTTTGTAGGGAAATCTGGAGGTTACATGGCGTGCCAAAGACAATTGTGTCGGACCGAGACGTCAAGTTATTAAGCTACTGTTGGAAGACGTTATGCACCAAGCTTGGAATCAAGCTACTCTTCTCCACGGTGTATCATCCTCAAACTGATGGCCAAACTGAAGTCGCCAACCAGACACCCGCCACTCTCCTACGTGTGTTGATCAAGAAGAACATCAAGGAGTGGGAGGAGTGCTTACCCATCGCCGAGTATGCCTACAACCAAGCAAGACACTCTACCACCGGCAAGTCCCCCTTCGAGATTTTCCACGGCTTCAACCCTTTATCACCGTTGGACATCCTTCCTCTACCCCTTCAAGAACGAGCAAACATTAACGCTCGCACAAGAGCCACCTACCTGAAGAAGATGCATGAAGAAACACGTTCCACGATCGAGAGCCAAGTACAACGACTCGCCTCCAAGCTCAACATCAACAAGTCACCGATGGTGTTCCAACCGGGTGATAGTATGGATACATCTATGCAAGGACTACTTCCCCAAGGAGCGCATGTCAAAGCTACTTCAGAGAGCGGATGGACTATTCAAGGTGCTCGCACACTACAACGACAATGCCTACAAGATCAACATTCCATGTGACAAGTACAACGTAAGAGACATCTTCAATGTCAAAGACTTGGCCAAGTACCATGGTGATGATGATCACGATCCGTGGACGGATCTCTCCCAAGGGGGGGGGGAGATGATGCGGAGCATCCCTTGACCACCCACTCGAACACTCCATCACCACCGCAAGCACCGAGAGGACCAATGACAAGAGCACGTGCACGCGCCATCGAGAACGAGGTTAACATCTTGCTCTTCGAGCTCCATTCAAATTCACGCGAGAGTTGGGTCCTATCTCAAACGGAAATGTTATGCATCTTTAGGTACGAAGAAAATGACCGTGATGAGGCCAATACGGAGACCCAATTGCCCAAGGAGAAGAAGGAGGAAGAAAGCCACGGGAAACGCCAAGAAGAAGTGGCCATAGACACTCCGGGCGCCCAGGCCCCGCTGCCCCTGGGTGCCCGGGCCTTCGGTCGCGCCCAAGACCGGCCCTCTGGTCACGCCGGGTGCCCGCCCAACATGGCCCCAGGTGCCCGGCCAGAACCTGGGCCTCGCCCCAGCCAGTCCCGGGTGCCCGACCCCCCACGCACCAGCCGCCAGCTCCTGCCCGGGTGCCCGGGCATTGGACCCCTGGGTGCCTGGCAACGCCCGCCCAGCCACCAGCCCCGCCCAGGGTGCCAGGGCCTAGGACCCCTGGGTGCCTGGTCCTGCCTCCGCCGGGTCTCTATCCGGTCCGGGTGCTCGGCCCCCTTTGCACCGGGTGCCCGGACCACTCCGCGAATGCCTGTGTGCAAGTTGGGTTTTTTGCCCTTGTATCCCTCTCCCCCTCTTATTTCATCTCTAAACTATAAGTACCCCCACCTAGCTCATTAGAGGGATAGAAAAGATTTAGATGAGACATTTGTGATCTTTGCTCTTCTCCCCACCTCCTTTGGAGATCAAGGTCTCTTAGGAGAGGATCCACTTGTGGAATCAAGACCTCCACCTTGGAGTAGACTACCACCATCAAGACCTCATCTCTAAGGAGTGGGATGAACATTATCATTGTATCATTCCTTTGATTGTGTTTGTGAACTTGTGGATCTTGTGATGCCATTCTAGTGGATGTATCATTGGGAATTGTTGGAGTGATTTCTTCTTGTGTTCTTGTGTGTTCTTGCCCTTTTCCCCCTCCAAGTGTGAAAAGATCCCCGCTAGGGTTTCACCCTACAACAGAAGGTTTCATCTTGGAAAGGAAGGCGGAAAAAGGGAAAATGTGGATTTTGGTAAGTGGCAGGGGCGGGGAGGTAGGCATTTCCGTAGAAGCCAAAAATTTGGATCAGCGCAGCGATAAAACTGGCGCACAAAGTGTCATCAGACAGGGTCCCTTATTCAGCACTTTGTATGATATGTGAACATCATAAATGATTCATATAGCTTACCCCGTGTGTGATGAGTTTCAACGTGCAAATTTTGGTCCGAATATCCCTGGTTACAGTGGTCATCCATGTCATTGCGTAATTTGGGTACACAAAGGACCCTACCACACACCCACACTTTTTAATCTAGCAAGTTCAGCAATAAAACAGAGCTAGCTGACCTAAACATTAACATAACAAATTAAAGACTGACGCTCTAAATTAAACAAAGAGTACTACTTTGGCTGGCGCTTGTCGATCTCCGCCGCCTCCTCGATGTCCAGTTCGTGCCCGACGATCTCCTAGGGAAGGAGATCCATGGCATCAATCACACCATACTCGGCAAGCATCATGCCATCCGCGTCCGCCATCTCTTTGGACAAGGACGCCACGAGCTGGGCGTGGGCGGCCGCAATCTGGGCTTGGATGGGCTCCGTCGTGGCAAGGTATGCCGGGAAGGAATGGACGGCTGCTCAAACGCTCTCGGCGATTGCCAACTCTTCGGCCGTGGGTTGCCGGTCGTTGTTGGAGAAGCTTCGTTCGATTTGTGTGGTGATTGCCACGAGCTGGGCGTGGGCGGCCTCGACATGGTCGTGGGTGGCCTCCATCAGGGCTAAGGCCGCCGCTGTGGAACGAACATCTACTGTGCCGCTCTCACCAGTTGCTATCCCCGAGCCAGATGTTGCCGCTGCCACCTGAGAAGCAACAGTGACCATTTGGGCTGCCTTGGCCGCCCGGTCGCAGATTGGGCCGCGCTCACGTAGCTTGTTAGTATGCGCATGGCGGTTGCGGCCGCGCTCTCATCGGAGTAGGCCGCCCAAGTTGCCCTCACGATGAGGGTACACGTCCCCATCTTTCACCGGCGACGATTGAACAGTGAAATGATATTTGGGGAGCAAGCTAGTGTGCTTGACATGCCGGCTGTGGACTATAGCCGACGCACCTTCTCGCGTAAGCCATATGCGTACTATACTCCAACGGTGCTCCAAGATATCTTGTGCTGCATCTCACAAGGTTGGTGATAATAAACTGTGTGCTATATACTTGATTTTTCGTCTTGATTTGAATTATAGAATGGGGTCATAGCGGCAAAGGAGGGTGTTTGAATTGCTAGAACTTTTATCTGTACTGAACATGCAACTATGGGTGTGTCATCAAAAAAATTGGAATTATTCAGGGTTCGTTGGGACATATTTATACATTAACTTGGTTTACTATGCATTGCAGGTGCACAATTCAAAATTAAAGTACATGCACATGCTCCGGTGCACCAAAATGGGCTGTAAAATCATATATGTGTCCATGGGTTGATGCTTATGTCCCATGCAATAAATGGGGATGAATTTCCAACACCATGGCACCGTGGCTCACCGGAAAACGTTGAGGTACCCCCTTTTGTAATTCTAGTAAATCCAAAACTCGTATGAAATTCATGAACCTTGACATGCTATCATGGAATGGCATCAACATGCTGGGGTAAAAAATATTGTCCCATTTGGGGTAGGTTAAGGTATAAGTTTCTCACAAACAAGACCTTCTCACAAGAAGCCTCATGGTTCAGGTAGGGAAACGTGCCACCTTTGTGGACAAAACGATATTCATCGCCCCTTCTTGCTTTCAAATTTTTTTTAGTGTCAAAATAAAACAACAGGAGTGTTGTGTTAAATTTTGGAATTTTTCGGCGTTCGTTTGGACATTTTTTATATGTTAAATGAGTTTTCTAGGCATTTATGTGCATAATTAAATTTGCACTACATCCACATGCTCCAGTGCATAAAAATGACTTAAAAATCAAACGTGTGTCCTTGGTTGCTTGCTTAGATCACATGCAAGAAATGAGAATGAATGTCAAACACCTTGACACTGTCACCCGGCCGCTAACATTGAGATACATGGTTTTAAAATTCTAGTAAATAGAAAACTCGTCTGAAATTCATGAAATTTGACATGATATCATGGAATAACATCAACATGCCGTGGTAAAAATATTGTCCCATTTGGGGCAGGTTTGGGTATAAGCTTCTCACAAACCAGAACTTCTCACAACAAGCCTCATGGTTACGGTAAGGAACGTTTCACCTTTCTGGACAAAACGATATTTGTTACGTCTTCTTGATTTCAATTTTTTTCTAGTGTCAACATAGAACAACAGGAGTTCTGTGTTAAATTTTGGAATTTTTTGGGGTTCGTTTGGACATTTTTATGCATTAACTGAGTTTTCTATGCATTTATGTGCATGTAATTCAAATTTGAACTACAGGCACATGCTCAAGTGCATATAAATTGGTTGAAAATCAAATCTGTGTCCTTGGTTGCATGATTAGGTCCCATGCAAAAAGTGGGAATGAATGTCAAAAACCTTGCCACCGTCGCTTGGCCGCAAACATTGAGATACATGGTTTTAAAATTCTAGTAAATCCAAAACTTGTCTGAAATTCATGAAACTTGGCATGCTATCATGGAACGGCACCAACATGGTGTGGTAGAAAATTTGTCCCATTTGGGGCAGGTTTGGGTATAAGCTTCTCACATACCAGAGCTTCTGAGAACAAGCCTCATGGTTCCGGTAGGGAATGAGCCTCCTTGGTAGATGAAACGATATTCGTTGCCTCTTCATGTTTTCAAATTTTTTCCTAGTGGCAACATAGGACCACATGAGTGTCGTGTTAAAATTTGCAATTTTGGGGTTCGTTTGGACATTTTTATACATTAACTGAGTTTTCTAGGCATTTTATGTGCATAATTCTAATTTGAATTACATGCACATGATCCAGTGTAGAAAAATGGGTTGACAAATCAAATGTGTGTCCTTGGGTGCATGGTTAGGTCCCATGCAAGAAATGGGAATGAATTTCAAACACCAGGGCATTATTGATTGCTAGCAAAACGTTGAGATACTTTGTTTTCAAATTCTATTAAATCCAAAACTTGACTGAAATTCATGAGACATGGCATGCTATCATGGAATGGCACCCGACATGTTGTGGTATTTTTTGTGTCCATTTTGAGAGAAGGCACACTCGAATAACAACCAACAAAGGCATTTTGAAACAAATACCTGCCACTTTAATTTAAATCGTTTGTGTTCTATTAACCATTCACATGACACCAAGCGTCACTCTTTTAATGGCTAGGAGGTGATGTGCGGATAGCTGCTTGACTAAATGGGAGGTGTGCGAGCACAGTCCGCTGCGCAGGCTAACCGAGAGGCGTGCAAGCTATCCTCAAATGCGTAGGCTCACCAAGAAGCGTGCGAGCTGTACGCTACGCAGGCTCACTGGGAAGCGAGCCCTTTGACTTCCATGGCCACCCACCTTGCTTGCATCCTCTCCATTAATGGCGCCCTAGCCACTGTTTAATACGGGCGGCCTTACTGTTCGCCTCCCATTTCCCTCCCGCAGACGTCCACCAACGCTATGGCGCAGAAGGATCATCTGCCACTAGTCTTCTTGTCTGGTGAAGTTGAATCTGAGCCGGACGAGATAGAAAATAAGGAGGAATGGGGCCTCATGGACATTGCCTTGAACGAGCTGGCCGCGGCGGTTGCCGCCCCCGCGCCTATCCTAGCTCACATACGCGCGCCCGCGCCAGCGACCATCCTTGTAGCATTGACGGGCTGGTCACCAAGCACTATCGCAGAGCTGGAAGCCGCGGGCGACAGCGAGGTATCCACGGACCCGCACGAGCTCGTGTACATGCGAGCGCTAGCGCCCGACCCGTGCCTGTGCGCGCCCCTGCACCCACCGTGACGTCGGTCCCCGCGCGTTTGCCTGCATCGGCCGCGCCCGTGCCCGTGCGCGCCCCCCTTAGTGGCATGGGACGCCGCCATCGACCGCTACCTTGCAGCGTTGCGAGTTGCCGTCCTGCCGCGCCCCGCCCATCGATCGCCCGACAACATGATGTTTGATTTCCAAGTGAAGAACATTCTATGCTACCTTGAAGACTTCAACAACAGCATCCCGGAGGACGACGATGACAACGCCGGCGCGACAAGCCACCTCCTCCACCGCCGAAATTAGTTTTTTTGGGTTTAATATTGCATCTCGATCATGTGAATATAAATTTGCAGTTTGACTGAATGAAAGATATGGTTTGAATGAACTTGCGTTTCGCTCTCTGAATGTACAGACTTATCAAACCATTTTCTTTTTAAAAAAGTCAATGGTTTTAAAATATAAAACACACATCGCAAACATTTTAGATAGAACACCCATATGCAAACCGACAACTTCCCCAGGAAGCCAAGGGAAAATGTGACGAGCAGGATTTGTGCAGCTCTTGATCGCAAACATTTTAGATAGAAGACCCATATGCAAACCGACAACTTCCCCAATAAGCCAAGGGAAAATGTGTCGAGCAGGTTTTGTGTAGCTCTTCATCACAAAAGTTTTAGATAGAAGACCCATATGCAAAGTGAGAGCTATGGTCTTCCCCAGTAAGCCAAGGGAAAATTTGCCATGCAGGATTTGTGCATCTCTTCAATGCAAACGGTTCAGATTGAATACGGTATGCAAAGGGAGACTTCGCTGCTAAGCCAAGGGAAAATCTGGCACGCAGTATTTGTACATCCCTTCAGCTTAAACGGTTTTTTCATATGATGCGTGTGCAACCATGTGTAGATAATTTGATAGATTTGTGTATATAATATTGGGAATATTGCCATTCGTCAAACTGGAATGATTGACATTTGTTGATCTAGTAACGTTGCCCTTTGTCAACCTTGTAACCCTACCATTTCTCAAAATATGCAGCTAAAAATCACTAGCACTATCTAATTTTGTAACTGAAATTCAGTAAGCATAGATTTCATTCAAAGATTAAGCAGTCGTTCTTTATACAAATAGTTCAACTTGACAGCTGAACCGACCAACTTTTCCCCAATTGTTGCCAACCACGTACTGAAATAGCTAGTTCAACTATATATACTAGCTAATTTTAAGTGCGTAGTACAGTTCAACCACATCTATAGTCAGATGAACTGAACAAAATAGCCCCTAAATACTACTACTACGGAGAGGCTTTTTAGTACTTCCAGCAGCCTCTCCTCTGCCGAGTGCACTCAGTAAGAGGCAGAGGAGCAGGAGCCTACCGACGAGCTGGACAACTGCAATACGGTGCCTGCCGCTGCTGCACCTTTTGCGACGCTCACCTCGAACGCCCTCTACCGCTCCAGACAACCCCTCTCGAAGTGGCATGAATCCTCGTAGATCTCTTGATTCCTCGCCTCTGCAGTGGCGTGTGTTGCGGCCATGGCGGCGATAAGGCTCTTTGTGTGCTCGAGGAGGCGCTCCTCCTCTCCCGTAGGAAGTCGATGTAGCACGCAAGGTCGCTGGCGCACATGCGGGCCTCCACCTCTGCCTCCAACCTTCGGGCGGCGGTGGCGGAGCGGGTGATGACCTCAGCGGTCGACGGTGGGCGGGTGGCCACGGTGGCCAATGATGGGGTGGCAGCAACGACCACCACCTCCCGCCTTCGGGCTGCGGTGCGGAGCGGGTGATGACCATGGTGGCCGACAGTGGGGTGGCGACCACGACGACCACCTCCCGCCTTCGGGCCGCGGCGTCGGAACGGGCGATGGCCCTGGCTTTTGACGATGGTGTGGCAGCCATGGCGGCAGACGGTGGGGTGGCGGCAACAGCGACCAGCAACAGCTACCGACGGGCAGCAGTGGCGGAGCGTGTGGTGAGTGGTCCACGCACACCCAACAGGGACGCCACGCACACTCCACTACATCAGGGACTGCGCCGCCGCGGTGTAGCCTGCTAGCTGGAGCTGTTCTCTGATGATGGCGGAGTCTTTGAGAGACGACGATGGAACGGTGCCATTGGCGATTCTGGGAGAAGCAGACGAGATAAGCTACAGGCAGGGAGGGGAAAATGGGACGCAGGACTCGCCAGCCGTGAGGGTTTATATAGCTAGCAGGTGCATTGGGATTTTGGGGGATTTCACTGAGTCGGGCGGGAACCTGCGCGGTTGCGCAGGAACGGGCTCACCAACGATTCATTGGCACCACTTCGAGCCACCATTTGACCAAAAGAACACCCCCACGCGCTGCTCAAGCTTGTGCTCAAAGCCGTCTGCGACAGCGGGGTGACAAGTCGTGCGAGAGGAGGACGAAAGGACACGTACACATACGGTTAATAAAAAATTGTGATTTAATTAGCTACTACCCCCGTCCTTTTTATAAGTTGTCTTTATATTTTTGTGCCGAATTTTGACTAGAGATTTAAGTAATAAAATACGAATGCATGTCGCCAAAGACTATATCGCTGGATTCATATTTGAACATAGTTTCCACCTATACTTTTTATAGCATGCATTAACATTTGTTAGTTACATTTCTGGTCAAAATATGGCACGGAATATAAAGGGGACTAATAGACCAAGACAAAGGTAGTAGCACACGGCCACTCTCTACGCGGTGTCGCAACTACCGTCCGGCTTATAGATGACCATCCCCTGCATGTTCAACTACACTATGCGTGTGGTTGCTCGCGGTTGAGGCGGCCGTGACATGCTCTGCTCGTGTCCGGCCGCGCGTGCTCTACTCTCACATCCCTCCGGACTCTCTGCCCTCGTCCCTCCATGTGCGCTGCCAATGTTTGGGGCCAGCGCACGATCATGTACGTTCGTGCTTGCATTATGCATGCGGTTGCACCGGGCGCGACGCCACAATGCAGTTACCCGCTGCAAAAACTACCATGCGGACGCGCCGAGAATCCAGGCCGCCCGGCCCCCATTTATTCCTGCGGCCATTTACCTTCATCTCTCGCGCCACACGATACAATCAGCACACCCACGATGACACATACAAAGAGGACATCCAGCAAATCTAATGGCGCTCCCCGTGGCTCCATTGGCGCTCCCAGCGGCCGACGACGACAACGGGTGGCATTTTACCACGCATCGCATCATGGACACCCACGTGAGGGGGAAGAACCTCTTGGTGGTGTACACGAACGAGCCGGTCTCGGAGGAGAGCAACATCCAAATTATGGAGCAGTTGCTTGCTGAGCACAAGTACCAAGTGGTCGGCTTCGACCTCGAGTTCACTAGCGGTCGTGCCGGGCACGATCAGAAGGTTGTCCTCACCCAGTTGTGCGTGTGACATGACATCCTCGTCTACCACCACCACCTGGCCACAAGGCCTTGCGAGCATTTCTCCAGGTTTATCAACAGCTCCGACTACAGTTTCGCTATGGTGGAAACCGCCAACGATCTAAAAGCACTCATGGTTTCTGGCTTGACCTGCCAGAATCTTGTCAACATCGTGACCACAACAAGGACTGGGGGCAGCGACAACAACAAACAGAACTCCCTGGTTGACCATGCCTTGGCCCACCCCTACTACATGAAGATGAAGGATGAGAGCAAGAAGGACATGAACACCTGGCACAGTGCCTGGCATCAGAGACTAGATGAAGAACACGCCAAGTATGGGGCCAAGGACACGTACACAAGCTACGAGATGTACATGCCGATCATTGACATGAGGAAGTGTCTTCTTTCTGCCCTAGACGAGGGATCGAGCCACGGAGCAGTGGCGGGAGCATCACAAGAAGTAGATGACTAGACGATCGTTTCTCCTAGTTTAGAATGCTGGCAATTGTTTATTGAGGTGTGTGCTTATGATCTGTATAGTCACTTATCTAATTGGATGTTTATTTCAGTAATATATATATATATATAATTGTAATTCTTCTGTAGACAGAGCAAATCACACCGCTTATTAGCAGCAATCGTCACTACAACAAAAAGGCACATCCGTGACATTTTGGGCCGAACAGATTTTTTTTCTATCATGCTTATGAAACTTCTATGACAATAATTGTGACAGAACCCGGTATGATCATAGGTGTGGTGAGCTCCTACTTCTATGACAAAAAATCATGACAGAAAATGGGCTTTTCGTCCTGGGCGGGCCAGAAACCCAGCTGCATGACATTCTTTGGGCCATCCATGACGGAAAAAACCGTGGTAGAAGCGAGGGCGAGGAAAATATTGGGGAGTTCCCGGTTACGGTGGGTGGTCGGGGGCCCAGCGAGGTGCGTTTCTCTCGTACACGTACGCGCGTGGGTTCGAGGCATTGGGCTCTAACTGAACCCGAGCGAGGTGTTCGCCTACTGAACCCGAGCGATTGCACTGCAGGCTACGCGTTACTGAACCTGAGCGATCGATCGATCTGGCTGGTAACTGAACCCGATCGAGCGATTCCTTCGCTACTGCTGCTAACTGAAGCTGATCGAACCTGCTGCCTCTTGATGAACAGTGAGCGTTGTTGGGGGGTTGGATGAACAGTTCCCGGTGGGGGTTGGATGAAAAGGGCCCCGTGGTAGTAGAGGTCGTTGCAGCTGGATGAACAGGACCCTGATCGAGCCGGTTGGGGGTGGATGAACAGGACCTCGTGGAGGGCTGGTTGAACAGTAACCGGTGGAGGGCTAGATGAACAGTAGACCGTGGAGGGGTGGTTGAACATGACCCCGTGGAGAGGGCTCGTTGAACAATAGCCGGTGGAGGAGCGGTGGAGGCTGGATGAACAAGAGCCCGTGGATGAACAGTGGCAGGTGGAGGCTGGAGGAGGTCGACCGTGGATGAACAGTAGCCCGTGGAGGCTGGAGCAGGTCGACGGTGGAGATGAACAGTAGCCCGTGAAGTCTTGTTTTGCGGTAGGCCACACCCCTCCCGATGAACAGGACCCCCGTTTCGACCATAGCGCTCCAACACAAGTCCGTTTCCTCCGTTTTGCGGTATGCCACACCCGTCCCGATCAACATGACCCCATTTCGACCGTAGGAGGTCCAACAGAAGTCTGTTTCCTCTGTTTTGCGGTACGCCAGACCCCACCCGATGAACAGGATCCCGTTTCGACCATGGCCGCTCAAACACAAGGCCGTTTCCTCTGTTCTGCGGTACGCCAGGCCTCGTTTCGATCGGCTGTTCTGTCCTAGCCGGTTGGCTCCCGATGAACACGATGACGCAGTTTCTCCGTTCCGACCCAGCCATGTACATGAGCCCTGGCCATACGTATGCGCGAGTAGGCGTTCGAGACCCCGCCCGTATGTACGTATGTGGCCATATTTACTTTCTTGCGCCTTGGCTGTACATACGTGTACATGCTACTTGCGGGCTCTACTACGACACGTGCCCTTCCCTACTCGGCCACGGTTCATCGCTGCAGCCTACAGATAGATCGATCGACCAGTATGTAAATACACGTTCGCGACCAGAATGACAACGCTACATACACTTCGATCAGTTGGGTCCCGACTGTCAGGCACTTCCTTGCGTGCGAAGATGTAGCTGGTGGGTCCCAGCAGTCAGGGGAAAACATTTTTTTCATGAAATACGGTGGCCCATCCGGTGGCTCCCTACTGTCAGGTGGAGGAATCATTATTTTCGGTGTAATAAGGAGGCACTTCCTTGCTGCGGCCGTGGACCCAACTGTCAGCCTCTCCACGTACAATACTCTTTCGATGGAAGTCGTTCCTTGACCACGTTGGCCACGCCGTGCCGAGAGCACCAGGGCGGTGGACGAAGACGAGGCCTAGGAAGGGGGCGACGCGGAGCCGGGGAAGATGCGGAAATGGATGGCCACGCGGAGAGGAGTACGAGGGTTCACTGGTTCGGCTGCGGTGTGAGGCTCTCGCCGCCGCAAAATAACAGGGGGTGTGGGTGAGTAGAGGGATGGCCTGGCCAGCGGTGGGAGTAGTAGGGGGCGGTGAGGCCTCCGCGGCATCACAGCCGGCCACGGGAGCCAGGAGCACGCGGCACGACCGACACTAGTTTGGTCGGCTGGAGCAAGAAGACCAGAGGTTGAAGAAGCACTACGGCCGTTGGATGGACATCGTACGGTCATTGGAGCTAGAATCGTTCATATTGACTATGTTGACAAACCCTCCATCCCCGTCAACTTAGTAGGCCAACAAGTCAGCCTCCCACTATGGTGGGTCCCAGCTAGCGGGGGGAGTATTCATTTTTGTCAACGTCCTGGGAACGGGGGCACCCAGACTTGCCTGACTACGGCCCATGGCGTGGCTCCACCAACGGCCCGGTACGGCCCAGCTTCGGCAGGAATAGCTCAAGACCCTCGCGAGGGGCCAAGCCTCGCGAGGCGGACGACACCAAGACCTCCCTGGGGGCGGCCGCGCTAGGCTGGCTCCCGAGGAGTGGAGATATCTATGTAAGGGGCACCTCGCGAGGTCCACATGACGTGAGCCATGACGACCAAGGCCAGGCGGGCGCCAGCGGGTGCAGTGTACCAGTTTCCTCTTTGGTGCTAAAGAGGCAGACGCGGGCGAGGAGTCCCGAGGCATCAGGGAAATGTTTCCACATCGGTGCAACAAGACCAAGACCAGCAGGACGGAGGTCAGCACGAAGCCCACAAAAGCGTCACCGCCAGAGCCTTTGGCAGGCGAAGACCACCTTTTTTCAGGATAGCTTGTACTAGTTGTCTCCCTTCAAAATTGGCCATTGTGGGATCCCTTCCCACCTACATTTGGGAAGAGGACCGGGGTCTCTATAAATAGGACTAGCCACCACCGTAGGAGGTAACTCATCTTTGATCAGATCCATTCCACCAAGGCCATCTCACCAGCTCATCGAGCTCAAGAACACCTCTCCTCCTGAGGCTGTTCATCCACTGTACTAGTTCATCCTTAGCCCTCGAGGCAATCCACCAGCACCACACTAGAGTAGGGTATTACACCACAACAGTGGCCCGAACTAGCATAAACCTCTGTGTCTCGTGTTCTTTGGGTTTGTCGAGCTAGGCCGTGAGATCGTTGAGCGAGCGAACTCGAGAGAGAGAGAGAGAGTTCTTCGTGCGGACCCCAGAGTTCGAACCTCATAAGGGTTTGCCGGAACCCGAAATCCGACATTTGGCACGCCAGGTAGGGGTGCGCTGAAGCTTTACCTCCGTCGATCCATGCTCCATCGCTCCGCAGGTTCCATGGATGATGCTCGTCGAGCCCGCGCTGAGCGCCTGGCCGCTCTCAACGCTCGCGTCGCCCAGACGGCGCCCATCAGCGGGCCACCTTGTCGCTCTCCATCACCTGCTGCCAATGCCGCCACCGGCCCGGCGGGTAATGAGCAGCAGGCTTTGTCGTTGCACCCCTCCATGCGGCGGGACGGACGCACCGCCAGCCCGTTGCTGGCTCCGGCCGACTCGTCGTCTCACGCTCGCCGCGGGCCCGTGGACGTGCAGGCCATGCTGCTCACGGCGCGCGAACTCCTGCGCTACCGCCCAGTCGACGACCTCTACGAGGACTGGCTGGACCACATCGTCGAGCTCGTCAGCGCCGGCGGGGGCTCCCCTGCACCGTCCCTCTCGCTGCCTCGACCACCTCCCGCTGCGAACGTGGCCCATGGAGCGCCTCCACCACCTCCACGTCAAGACGTCGCCGTCGCACCAAGACGCGCGGCCCCGTGGCACGACCCACCATGCAGGGCGCTCACGCGTGAAGATGGAAGCTGCCAGGAGGTCCCTCAGCCGCAACAAGATGCTCCTGCACTCCCAGCACTGCCACGTCCAGACTGTGCGCCGCCTGCTGTGGCGGCGCATGGGCACCAAGACCAGCCTCCACCTCCACGACGGGCCCCAATGACTATAGTAGGCTGCCACGCCTTCACTACTGAGCTGCGTAGCGTCGTCTGGCTCGGGAAGTTCAAGCCCGACCTGCCTCCATGCTACAACGGCACCCCTGACCCAGCTGAGTTCCTGCAGCTCTACGAGCTGAGCATCGAAGCACCCAACGGCGATGAGAAAGTCATGGCGAACTGGTTTCCCATGGCCCTCAAAGATAGTGCGCGCTCGTGGCTCCTCAACTTGCCCGCGGGATCGATCTCCTCTTGGGGCGAGATGTGCGAGTGTTTCGTCGCCAACTTCCAGGTCACTCGCGACCGCCCGCCGGCCGCGGGAGACCTGCGGCGCATCAATCAGCAGCCAAGGGAAACGCTGCAAAAGTACATCCAGCACTTCAACAACGTTCGCCTCAAGATCCCCAAGGTGACGGACGAGGCCATCATCTCCGCGTTCTCTGATGGCGTCCGCGATGTCAAGATGAAGGAGGAGCTCGCCATCCACGAGGACCTATGCACGGCCCTGGAGATGTTCAACATGGCGACCAAGTGTGCGAGAGCTGATGAGGGGCGCCTCTCCCTCCTCGAGCTTCCAGCTGCCGACCCAGAAGACAAGAAGGCCAAGGCCAAGGATGTGAAGCGCAAGGAAGCGGACGTACTCATGGCTGAGCCAGAGGTGAAGCACGGCCACGACCACCCAGAGTCATTCAAGGGCAGCCGCCCATTTTGCGCGATCCACAACGTACACAACCACAACACCAGCGACTGTCAGGAGCTCTGGGCCATCCGTGATGGGCGCTTCGGTTGATGCCCCGAGCGCAATGACCGAGGCTACGGCCGAGGAGGAGGATGAACTAGAGGACGCTGGGACAATCGCGGCCCCCGCCAGGAGTGGCGGGACCAGCCTCGTGAGGACCGCTGGCAGGACAAGCCTCGCGAAGGCGCCTGGAGGGATCAACCTCGTGAGGACCATCCTCAAGGCAAGGTTGGCCTCCCTCCTCTGCCACCACCGCCAAGGAGGAATGACGACCATCACCAGGACGATGTGGGCTGGGGGCTTCTAGGAGCCGCGCGCCATCGCCTGCATCTTGGGCGGTGCTCAGGCACCAGCCTCCCAGTGCATCTTCAAGCAGTTTGCTCGTGAGGTGAACGCGGCCCTCCCTAGGCTCGAGGCCACGCGCCCGCTCACGTGGTCCAAATGCACCATCACCTTCAGCTCATCCGACTAGCTCAAGTGCGCGGCAACTGCCCGCGCCCTCCCGATGCTCTGCTCGCCCATCATCAGCAACGTCCAAGTCACCAAGACGCTCATCGATGGCGGCACAGGGCTCAATGTCCTATCCGTCGAGACGTTTGACCGTCTCCAAGTTCCATATGATCAGCTGCAGCCGACCAAGCCCTTCTCAGGAGTGACTGACGGCTCCACCACCCCGATAGGGCAGTTCCGCCTCCCCATCACCTTTGGCAAGCGCGAAAACTACCGCACTGAGCTCATCGACTTTGACGTCGCCCACATCCGCCTGTCGTACAACACCATCCTCGGGTATCCGGTCCTTGCCAAGTTCATGGCGGTGACTTACCATGGTTACAACGTCCTCAAGATGCCAGAGAGCGGTGGTGTCATCAAAGTCGCCTGCGAAGAAAAGGACGCAGTGTGCTCTCTCAAGCGTGCCTACCAGGCTGCAGCGGTCGAGGACCGAGACAACGAAGGCACCATCTACCCTCCTGAGGCTGTCCCCAAGAAGAAAAAGCAGTTGCTCCACCAAGGGCCCCAGGAGAGCGGCGTCCCCAGCGGCACCACCTCAGGATCTACGCCTGTATATGGGGTGCCTCCATCCCTCACATAGGAAGGCGCGCCCAGCGCCCCACTTGGGCTGAGCTCGAGGGCTCTCTTCTGTAGGGCCTCAGACCTAGCCAACGTCACGAGGGAGGCGCTTGGGCACCACATGGAGGCATGCTTCACCGCACACTTCCCGCAACAGGGCATGAGGCACGGGGTGCTTGGTGCTCACGAGTTCATCCCCAAGACCACCAAGGAGCTTATAGAAGCAAGAGTCATGTGCAGCAACCGCCGCCCACCACCCGGCGTAGCTCCTTGTCCCGGCGAGGACGACGAGCTGCGCGCCTGCATCGACTACCTCGGGCTCAACAGAGCCGCATCTCAGGAGCGCTTCTGGCCATCCCGCATCGGCCGGTGTGAAGGTCCACCTCACAGCTATGTTCGCATGCCCTTCGGCCTGCCTAACGCGGCTATCACCTTCCAGCGCCGCCTACGGAGAATCGTGGCGGCCCTAGAAACCAGGCACCAGGCGGTCCTGGCGGAGATGGCGACAGTTCTTCACGAGCCTCTCGGCCTCCTAGAGCCTCCTGAGGCTCAGGATCCTAGCGGCTCGTGAGGAACAACTTCTTTAGCACAACGGTTCCAGGTGACATTTTACAGTTTATTCAGCTGGGAGCGCCCCTCGGGCTACATCATTCCATGGTCGCACGGGCCTGCCCCCGCGACATGTATCCTTTCGCATCTTTAGCTTACTTTGTTGGGGGCGCCCCTCGGGCTGCATCATCCTCAGGCCGCACGGGTCCGTCCCTATGGCATGTATTGTTCTTGCATCCATCTGAGCTAGCATTGCTTGAGTCATCTTATGATTATCACCTGCCTGTCCGGTACTTCCATACCATGAACGGTGTGCGCCCTTGCAAGCCCACCCATGACCGCCTCATGATTAAGGACTGGCACGGCGTCTGTGCTCGGGTCTGTCCCAGCAGCGTCGCTAAACCCAAGAGGCTGAGCTCTGGCTCGCGGGCCAGCTCCCATGTACGTCACCTCCCATGGCCCGTGGTGCCTTATTCTCGCATGAGGTAATCGCGGACGGACAAGCCAGGCCGCGTGACCCGGTGCCTCTCCACCACGGGAGCGGCGCGCCGGTCGTCTTTCTTCAGGATTTTTCGCATGAGAAGACTAGGCACGGCGTCTGTGCTTGGGTCCGTCCCTGCAGCATCGATAAACCCAACAACTGAGCTCTGTTTGGCGGCCGGCCCCATTCACGTCACCTCCTGGGGTCGTTGGTGTTTGGCCTTCTCATGCGATCACCTCAGGAGATTCATCCGGTGCAGGTTGCCTAACCATCTCCCAGGGCCACCGCAGCTATCAAGAATCAAGACCAGGCGCAACCCGCCTTGAGGTAGGGCCTCGTGAGTCTCGCACTGGCTCACGAGTGCCCAGACACACCTCGTCTAGCCTTGTCGTGCAAGCCACATGTCAGGGCGGGGCTGTACACGCCCTGGGGGCTCCACTCAGAGGGAGCCCTCACCCACGCACCAGTGGAAGCACCATGCTCCGTGCTGGCAGTCGACACGGTCAAGGAGAGGCTAGGCCCGTGCAAGTGCGGAAGCACTACGCTCCACGCTGGTGATAAACAACTGAGGGCGGTCCCATGGCTGTACCAACCTCAGGGAGCCTCCGGGCTCTGTGTCCAGCCTCGTCGCAACACTTCCCCTCAGGAGAGTCGCGTGACGGGGCTGGGCACGAGGGCTACGCTCGGGTCACGCCCAAGTGTAAGCCACCCTGCCAGGTCCCTCAGACCTGGTCGTCGCGTGCCCCTCCCGAGCAGGACCTCGGCGAGGACAGGTATGGAGGTCTGTTCGTACGTCAAGGAGGACTCCTGAGCATCGTGACTCAGGTGCCTAACTAGCCGCGTGGCCCCTCACCCCTTGGTCTAATCCTGGTGATCCGGACGACCCAACGGCGGCTGAGGCATGCACGGGACTGGGCCCTACCGACGCAGAATGCTAAGGCCTAGTTTCGCGTTTCCCTCCCGAAGGCTGTTCGTACGTCAAGGGGGACCCCTGAGCATCGCGCTTCAGGAGCCTAACTGGTCACATAGCCCCTCACCCCCTGGCCTCGTCCTGGCAATCCGGACGAGCCAGCGGCGACTGAGGTATGCGCGGGGCCAGGCTCTGCCGACACAGAACATTAAAGCAAATGGGAAGGAAATTGCAGAATCCTAATAAGTTATTACAAAACATATTGTTCTTCAAATACCAGACACAAGTTTTAAACGCCTCCACGAGTCATGGTGAATGTTGCAGGAGATGAAGTGGGAAGAGGCGCCGTCAGCAAGCCCCCTCGTCAGCCTTGGGTGTTGCCATTGCCTGCGAGGAGCGCTCCTTCATTGACGGTGTTGCCGCCACCTGTGCCATCCGCCAGAGCCACAGGGCCGGCGGCACCGTCAGTCGGGGGTGCAGGGTTGATGGCAAGGAACTTCTTCAACAGGGCCTCCACCTGGCCCTTCACGGCTCTGGCAGCAGCTGCGCAGTGCTCTTCGTCCATGGGCTCGAGCAGGACACCGAGGTCGGCATCAGGGTCGCGAAGATGAAGGTGGATGAAGACGCGCGTCAGGGCTGATGAGGAGAGCGCGCGGGCTTCCCCCTCCACCATAGGACCGATCCCGTTGATGATTCCCTCAAGCGCCGTGACAAGCTGAGGGTGTAGCTGGGTGGGGCCCTCATCATCACTCGCCAACGGCTTCTCCAAGACCTTCTCGTAGAGCTCCAGCAGTGCCTCGCAGGAACTCGGCTCAAGAGATTTGAAGGCCACGCGATCCTCGGCAAGAACCTTCGCCTTGGTCTCCAGCTGGACCTTCTCCGCTTGCACCTTCTTCTCCAGCTCCTCCAGGCGGCTGCGTTCTACGGCCTGCGCCCTCGCCGACGGCTCCAGCTCGGTGTCACGGCCAGCGACCGCGTCTTATCGGGCCCTCATCTTCTCCTCCCATGCCTTGCGATCACGAGTCTCGACCGCGCGCTCGTTGCGCATGGTCCCCAGCTCGGCCTCCACCAACTGGCAGCGCTCCTTGGCGACCTTAGCTTCCTTCAGCGCTGTGTCACGGGCGGTGGCGGCCAGGACAGCAGCCCGCTCGCCCTCCTTGGAAGCTGCTATGGTCTGGCCCCACGCCGCCCAGATAGATACGTCAGATCGTAGCCACCCCGAGATCAACTCCACGCGCCCTGACGCCAGGCGATGGTCGGCGCCTTGGAGGTCGTCCCGAAGCTGGGTCAGCACGGAAAGAGCCTCCTCCAAAGCGTCGGGCAAAGCAGAAGGAACACGGCCTAGCGGCATGATGGGAGGAGGGGGAGACAGCGTCATGGTCAAAGCCTGCAAGTTGGTAGCAGCAAAGACACTGGGGGCTCCTGGACCTTTGGGACCTCGGCAGGCGAGCTGGGAGTAGGCGCCTCCAGAGCTGACTTGGCTATGGAGATCGCTTTCTCCTGGGGTCGGTCCTCCGCCCTTCCGCGCCGGAGGAGGTGCGGCCGTGGCAGGCTGTTCGGTCCAAGAGGGTGCAGCCGCTCCCTCCCTCTTCTTCTTCGCCGCCAACGTTGGCTTGACGGTGCAAGGGAAAAAGCGTCAAGAAGCAGCGGCAGAAGCAGGAACGAAATCAGGGCAAAGCACTTACTGGTCTACGGCGGCGTAGTCACTCGGCCTCTTCTGAAACACGAAGCACGAAGGCTTCGCGGCCCGGGGCGCCGGCGTGCGAGTCCCAGGAGCGGATGAGGGTGCAGCAACTAGCCCTGCGGCAGCACCTGTCGGCGTCAAAGCAGGAGCGCCGCCTCTGGAGATCAGCGCCGACCTGCTCTTCGTCGGGATCCCGGCCAGCGGCTTCTTCGGAGGAGTAACCTTGGACCTCGTGGTGACCCCAGCGGGGGGAAGGGACTCCCTCACCGGATGGTCATCAGCATCGTCGTCGTCGGGGAAGGCGCGGAGGAGATCGATCATGCGCAGAGGGCAAGTCTCCCTGCCCCCTCCCTGGTCGCCTCCGAGTCCGGCTCCTCCTCCTCGCCAGAGTCACCGGAGGACACCACCACTTGGGCCTCGGCGGGCACCGGTGGCACGAGCCCGTGCTCGTTGAAGACAGGCATGGCGGCAGCGATCTCTGCCCCGTCAGGGCGGCGGTACAACGGAAGATGGGTGTCCGGCGGGTACCCTTGATCCTCCCCAAGCAAGAGGCGGAGAGCCGCGCCCAGCTCCTTGTCAGATGTCGTGGGAGTAAGTCTGATAGTAGAATAGGGGGTACATAGGAGGAGGGAAGATCCTCGCTATGATGAGGTTGTGCACGCAAGATTTACGAGTTCAGGCCCTTCGCGGAGGAAATAACAGCCCTACGTCTCGGTGCCCGGAGGCCTGGTCGATTGGATTATGCGTGAAGTTACAGGGGGGGCGAACCCCTGTGCCAGCATAGGGGGTGGCTTATATAGAGTGCGCTAGGACCCCAGCCGGCCCATGTTACAAGGGGTTCAATGTACATTAAGGTGAGACGTTACTAGTAACGCCTATAATAAAGACATATAAATGATCATTAAGACTATGGAGTGAACGCCTCACCGTTGCCATCCTGAATGACTTTAGATCTTCTGTACTCCGAGTGGTTTCTAGTATGGTCGAATGGAATTGGGTTATCTGAGTGGAATTGTTGGTCGAGTGGGTTGTACTCTGAGGTGATTTCAGTCAGTAGACGTTGCTGTACTTTGAATGCCTTTGACTGTAGGGCAGTGTCCTTGGGAAGGGTGTCTAGGTCAGGCCCATTACCCTACCCTAGGTACATGTCATCGTCATTAGCCCCCGAATGGGTTGAGGTCCGAGTGGAGGAGGAGTTGAAGATGGTTCTGACTCGATTCCTATGCTTCGGAGGCATTTTACCTAGGTCGGCAAACCATGCTGGAACTTCAACTTTACTTTCAGTCGCCTTGATCCATTTAGAGTTTGTCGAGTGAACTTATACTAATATGCATTGAGTGTTGGAGTGGTATGAAATCTTTAGCACGATTGGTTGCACTGCCATTCCGGGATCTCACGGGATTCAAAATTTGGGGAAGCGCGCGGGGCGGAGGCCACCGCAATAAATGGAACGGATTGAGCAGAGACGCCTCGATCTTTGTGCTGCCTTTTTCGTCACGTACCAAGCGCACGGATGTTGCAGGATTTGATAGGATCGCTTGGGCCCACAAGCCAGCCACTCGGAAGCAGGCCTATATAAGGCGTCTTGGCTGATGTATTCTGCACAGTGCGCCCCATTCCCCTTCTTCCTCCTCTGCTTCTCCATCGCGTTTGCCTCCACCCTTGACGCCGCCGCCCCGTCCGTGCGCAGTCTTCTGCGATGGGAAAGGACAAGACCACGGCCCTGGAACATGCGAAGAAGGCGACAGCGGCGGCGAAGGGCAAGAATACAAGTCGGGGGGGTCGTCGTCGAGGGTCGGCCTGCCGCCCGGCTGGATCCAGGGCGAATGGATCCGGTCCACAATCTCGAAGGAGGATCTGGTCGAAGGGGGCTTGATCGCCCATGGATCTTGGAGGCTACCGGGCAACGAGACCGAGCCGCAGCCGCAGGAGAGTGAGTATGTCCTCCTCGCGACCCATGTTGACCGCGGTTTCTCTTTGCTCCCTCATCCGTTTTTCTGGGGTTTCTTGAAATTTTTCGGAGCCCAACTTCATCACTTTTCCCCCAACACCATCATATATCTCGCTACATTTGTTTCCATGTGTGAGAATTTCCTGGGTTGTCGACTGTCGGTGTCAAAGCCGGCGGATCTCGAGTAGGGGGTCCCGAACTGCGCGTCTAAGGTCGATGGTAATAGGAGATAGGGGACACGATGTTTACCCGGGTTCGGGCCCTCTCTATGGAGGTAATACCCTACTTCCTGCTTGATTGATCTTGATGAATATGAGTATTACAAGAGTTGATCTACACGAGATCGTAATGGCTAAACCCTAAAAGCCTAGCCTATATGACTATCGTAATTAGTCTCCCCTCCGGACTAAGTCCTCCGGTTTATATAGACACCAGGAGGATCTACGGTTACACAAGGTTGGTTACAGAGAAAGGAATCTACATATTTGGTCGCCAAGCTTGCCTTCTACGCCAAGGAGAGTCCCATCCGGACACGGGTGCAGTCTTCGGTCTTCGTGTTCTTCACAGCCCATTAGTCCGGTACATGTCTAACAGGCCGTACGCCCGAGGACCCCTTTGTCCAGGACTCCCCCAGTTTCCCCTGAACCTGGCTTCAATGACAAGCTGTCCGGCGCGTAGATCTGTCTTCGGCATTGCAAGGCGGGTTCCTCCTTCCGAAGTCCAAGATAGTCTTCGGACGTATTGAACGTGTCCGGACCTGTAACACAAGTTTTGTATACTTCCACAGAGGGCACAATAATCTATAAACCCAATCCACCGATAGCTGTTCATAGCATGACGCCACGTCACCGTCGGGACATTATTTTAAACCTGTTGTCAGCCTGCAACCTCGGGTTCCAAGGCGCAGCTCTATTGGCACGTCTTATCCAAGCCGAGATCGTGTCCCCTTATTAAGGGATTCTCATCAACACAGACGTAGGTAACCCAACCGTCTCTGTGATACAACTCCTTGGAAACAGGCAAGTTTTAAGGCCCAGGAGTAGGCGTTTAGATACTCACGGCCTTTATAAAGGTGTGCACACTCGTCTCTCTTTCTTCCACGTTTGCTTCTTCCTTAGCCCTTGCTATCTCGAGTTCTAAAACCCAAGTTTTGACCACCGCAAGAATTAGTCATGTCCGGATCCAGTCTTCCTGGTCGGTGGGTGGTTTCCTCTGTTACAGAGGAGGATATTGCGAAGCTTAGGGCGGCGAGATATCTGACCGCAGAAATTCTCCATCGGCTTCCAGCCGAAGGGCAGGTTATCCCCACCCCCAGATCCGGCGAGAGGGTCGTGTTCATCTCCCACTTCCTCCAAGGGTTAGGCTTTGCCCTTAATCCCTTTGTTCGAGGGCTCATGTTCTATTACGGGCTTGATTTTCATGATCTGGCCCCGAACTCTGTTCTGCTTATCTCGGCGTTTATCATCACGTGCGAGGCCTTCCTTCGAGTCGCTCCACACTTCGGCTTGTGGCTCAAGACCTTCCACGTGAAGCCGCAGGCGATAGGGGGGAAACAGGCGGAGTGTGGTGGCGCCACCGTGAGCAAAGTTAATGGCGCTCTTTGGCTAAAAGGATCCTTGATACGTCTCCAACGTATCTATAATTTTTTATTGTTCCATGCTATATTATATTATGTTTTAGATGTTTATTGGGCTTTATTATACACTTTTATATTATTTTTGGGACTAACCTATTAACCGGAGGCCCAGCCCACGTTGCTGTTTTTTGCCTATTTCAGAGTTTCGAAGGAAAAGGATATCAAACGGAGTCCAAACGGAATGAAACCTTCGGGAACGTGATTTTTGGAACAAACGTGATCCAGAGGACCTGGAGTCTACGTAAAGTAATCAACGAGGAAGGCACGAGGCAGGGGGTGCGCCTACCCTCCTAGATGCGCCATCCACCCTTGTGGGCCCCTCGTTGCTCCACCGATGTACTTCTTCCTCCTATATATACCCATGTACCCTGGAAACATCATATACGGAGCCAAAACCCTATTTCCACCGCCGCAACCTTCTGTACCCGTGAGATCCCATCTTGGGGCCTTTTCCGGCGCTCCGCCGGAGGGGGCATTGATCACGGAGGGCTTCTACATCAACACCATAGCCTCTCCCATGATGTGTGAGTAGTTTACCTCAAACCTTCGGGTCCATAGTTATTAGCTGGATGGCTTCTTCTCTATCTTTGGATCTGAATACAAAGTTCTCCTTGATTCTCTTGGATATCTATTTGATGTAACTCTTCTTTTGCAGTGTGTTTGTCGAGATCCGATGAATTGTGGGGTTATGATCAAGTTTATCTATGAACAATATTTGAATCTCCTCTGAATTCTTTTATGTATGATTGGTTATCTTTGCAAGTGTCTTCGAGTTATCAGTTTGGTTTGGCCTACTAGATTGATCTTTCTTGCAATGGGAGAAGTGCTTAGCTTTGGGTTCAATCTTGTGGTGCTCGATCCCAGTGATAGAAAGGGAAACGACACGTATTGTATTGTTGCCATCGAGGATAAAAAGATGGGGTTTATATCATATTGCATGAGTTTATCCCTCTACATCATGTCATCTTACTTAAAGCATTACTCTGTTCTTGTGAACTTAATACTCTAGATGCATGCTGGATAGCGATCGATGTGTGGAGTAATAGTAGTAGATGCAAAATTGTTTCAGTCTACTTGTCACGGACGTGATGCCTATATACATGATCATACCTAGATATTCTCATAACTATGCTCAATTCTATCAATTGCTCGACAGTAATTCGTTCACCCACCGTAATACTTATGCTATCTTGAGAGAAGCCACTAGTGAAACCTATGGCCCCCGGGTCTATTTTCCATCATATTAATCTTCCAACAACTAGCTATTTCTGGCGCCGTTTATTTTGCTTTCTTTACTTTTAGTCTTTATCACAAAAATACCAAAAATATTATCTTATCATCTCTATCAGATCTCACTCTCGTAAGTGACCGTGAAGGGATTGACAACCCCTTTATCGCGTTGGTTGCGAGGTTCTTATTTGTTTGTGTAGGTGCGTGGGACTCGAGCCTGGTCTCCTACTGGATTGATACCTTGGTTCTCAAAAACTGAGGGAAATACTTACGCTACTTTACTGCATCACCCTTTCCTCTTCAAGGGAAAACCAACGCAGTGCTCAAGAGGTAGCAAGAAGGATTTCTCGCGCCGCTGCCGGGGAGTCTATGCACAAGTCAAGACATACCAAGTACCCATCACAAACTCTTATCCCTCGCATTACATTATTTGCCATTTGCCTCTCATTTTCCTCTCCCCCACTTCACCCTTGTCGTTTTATACGCCCTCTCTTTTCCGTTTGCCTCTTTTTCGCTTGCTTCTTGTTTGCTCGTGTGTTGGATTGCTTGCTTGTCACTATGGCTCAAGATAATACTAAATTGTGTGACTTTACCAATACCAACAACAATGATTTTCTTAGCACTCCGATTGCTCCTCTTACCGATGCTGAATCTTGTGAAATTAATGCTGCTTTGTGGAATCTTGTCAGAAAGATCAATTCGCGGGCCTTCCTAGTTAAGATGCCGCTACCCATCTAAATAGCCCGAAGAGCTGCCTCTCTTCCCTCGTCGTCGTCGCCCGCCGTCATTCGACGCGCGGCGGCAAGCTTTCCTCCGAGACCATTGGTGCGCTCAAGGCCGGCTCGTACCAGGCGGGTAAGCGTGAGGCCTTAGCCTTCTCAGGCGCCATCGGATGCGAGCTCTGGAGGACTTCCAGCAGATCGGGAGTCTCTTGTGGCAAGAAGGAGAAAGGGGATCTGGAGCAAGGCGAAGGAAGGCAATGAAAGCTCTGCGGCACGTGCCAGCCTTTTGTCAGCCGACGACGGTTGCCAAGGCAGCGTGGGGAAGCGGAGGTGCCCACGTCCCGTCAATCGCCATGCCTCGACCGAGGCCGCGGGCTGTTGGGGCCCGCGGCACTCCACACTTGCCCTTTGGCTTCGCCTCGAAGCCAAGTCTGAGCGCGCCTTGGGCCCGGGGGCTACTCTCGGCGTCTTGCGAATAGGGGTACCCAGACTTGCCTGCCTGCGGCCCACGGCATGGCTCCACCAACGGCCTGGTACGACCCAGCTTCGGCAGCAACAGCTCAAGACCCTCGCGAGGGGCCAAGCCTCGGGAGGCGGACTTCACCAAGACCTCCCTGGTGGCGGCCGCGCTACGCTGGCTCCCGAGGAGCGGAGATATCTATGCAAGGGGCACCTCGCGAGGTTCACATGACGTGAACCATGACGACCAAGGCCAGGCAGGCGCCAGCGGGCGCAGTGTACCAGTTTCCTCTTTGGTGCTAGAGAGACAGGCGCGTGCGAGGAGTCCCGAAGCATCAGGCAAAGGTTTCCACATCGGTGAGACAAGACCAAGACCAGCAGGACGGCAGGACGGAGGTCACCACGGAGCCCACAGCAGCGTCACCACCAGAGCCTTTGGCAGGCGAAGACCACCTTTTGTCCAGATAGCTCGTACTAGTTGTCTCCCTTCAAAATTGGTCGTTGTGGGATCCCTTCCCTCCTACATTTGGGAAGAGGACCGGGGCCTTCATAAATAGGACTAGCCACCATCGTAGGAGGCAACTCATCTTGGATCGGGTCCATTCCACCAAGGCCATCTCACCAGCTCATCGAGTTCAAGAACACCTCTCCTCCTCAGGTTGTTCATCCATTGTACTAGTTCATCCATAGCCCTCGAGGCAATCCACCACCACCACACTGGAGTAGGGTATTACACTACAACGGTGGCCCGAACTAGTATAGACCTCTGTCTCTCGTGTTCTTTGGGTTCGTCGAGCTAGGCCGTCAGATCGTTGAGCGAGCGAACTAGGGAGAGAGAGTTCTTCGTGCGCACCCCAGAGTTCGAACCTCATAAGGGTTTGTCGGAACCCCGAATCTGACAATTTTTTTGCGTAATAAGGAGGGACTTTCTTGTGTGCGAAGATATAGTTGTTGGGTCCGACCTGTCGGCGGGGGGAACATTTTTTTCACGAAATACAGAGGCCCTTCCGGTGGGTCCTAGCTGTGAGGTGGAGGAATCATTATTTTGCATAATAAGGAGGCATTTCCTTGCGTGCGGGCGTGGACCCAGCTATCAGCCTCTCCACGTACAGTCCACTTCCGATGGATGTCGTTCGTTGACCATGTTGACCACGCCGCGCTGAGAGCACCAGGGAGGGAACAACACGGAGCTAGGGAAGACTCGGCAGTTGTTTCCCACGTGGAGGGGAGTACAAGGGTTTACTGGTTCGTCTATCGTTGTCGGAGAATAACAGCAGGTGTCGGTGAGTAGAGGGATGGCTAGGACAGCGATGGTAGTACAATGGGGCGATGAGGCCCACGCGACAACACATTTCCCCCCGCTGACAGATCGGACCCAGCGGTTGGAGCAGGAAGTTCCGCCGGTGCTTGTTTGAGCGGCTAGAGCAGGAAGAGCAGAGATTGAAGAAGCACGACGGCCGTTGGATGGACATCCAACAGTCACTGCTCTCGTGTGTTGACTAAGTTGACATGGCGTTGCATGTGCATCAACCTTTTTTTAGGAAAGCGTACGCGTCAACCTATAGTAGGCGCACAAGTCAGCCGCAAATGTGTGGAAAACAGCATACAACCCATGTGCCATTATTTCTAATAATTTACAGCCCATTCGCTAATTCTTAAGAATTTTTTTTGGAGCCCATCTTCTTTTTGTTAGCATTACAGCCCATATTGTTGCCACAGTTAAAAATTATACGAAATTTTGCATATTTCAGTGCGGTCAACTGTTTTTAATCCCGACAATTCAAGTCACATTCAAACTAATTTGAAAAATAAATTCATATCAATATAAAATCCAAATAATTGTCCACGCATACAAATCAATGGAATTTAAAATCTCGAAATGAAAAAAAAATTGAAACTAATTGTCGGTTTGATTTGTTTCAAAAATGTACGGCCCATTTCTCATTACTGATAACCCATTTCTCGTCTTGAAAGATTTGCAGCCCAGCAGGGGTGACAAAGCCAGTAGGCCTCGGTTGGGTATTCTGCAAAAGAACTAAAAAAACTAGGCTGGCCATTTTGAGAAAGAAAAAAAAACTACTGGGCTGGTCTTGTGGTAAACATAAAAGAAAAGGCTGGCTAGACAGGCCAGAGTGCCCCGCACAGCCCAGTTGACACCCTGCTTCCGTCTAAAAAACAAAGATAACTAGGCAAGCTACTTCCCTAAAAAAACTTGGCAAGCTACTGGGTCCCTTGTGTCAGCCGCTCATTGTGCAATTCTTTCATTTAATGACTACGTTGACAATGGCATGGGACCCGAATGTCAGAAATCCATTAGGAGGATCCATTTTTCTGGCTTGAAATAGGGAGGCATTTGCTTGCCTACTGCCATGACCCTGGTGGGTCCCAGCTGTCATCCTCTCCACGTACAATCATCTCCTGATTGTGTACGCCTCCACCTAGTAGGCCTAGAAGTCAGCCTCTAAACCCATGGCGGATAAATACAACCCATTTAAAAAATAACAGCCCATTCCATACGTTCACACGAAAAGTTCAACATACATAGCAAAGTAAAAGTTCTGACCAGATATAAAGTACTAAACTTCCATGTTGACAACCATCATAGCCTAAGTTAACAATCTACTCCCACTAATACTCTAGTGTACAAGTACTGACTTACTCCTCGCTAACTAGACGATGTCGGCCGCCATCTGCGGTACATGCTAAATGCCGGCACCGACGTCCTCCTCCTCGCCTCGGACATGCCGGAGGTTCTATAGGGCGCGTTCCTCGCGCGCGTTGGTCCTTTCCATGCCGGCGTGGTCCACCGAAGCTTCGGCTTCTAAGCGGGAAACCCACTTGACAAGATGGTAGTAAAATTCGGCGTCGCGCACGCGTGCATGCCCAACAGCCTCTAGGGCTATTTGCCGGGCGCCGGCCTCCATGTAGTCGGCCTAGTTGCGGGCGCTCTACTCGTGACTCAAAGCGGCGGTGCACTGCTGCTCCATGCGCCACTTGCGGCGCAAATCAGCGATACGCTGCTCCTCCGCCAGGCGGTCGCGCTCCAACAACTCCTGGTACTCCGCATTGCCATCTAAAGACCGATAGAATGCCTCCTCCCTCCATCTTCCTTCTGGTGAATAACCGTACACTAGCTACGGCGGTGAGCGCCTCTGGCGTCGCCTATTGCGGACGGTCGGTCCATGACGGACGTGGCGAGAGCGAGGGCAAGTGGCGAGCGACGTCAGACCGGTGGGGGTTGTGAGGGGAGCCGATAGGGAGACTTTGGTGACGGTGCTACCGGAGAATGTTGGGAACTAGTAATTATAGGCGGGAGGTAGTTGAAGCAGCATGTCGCGGGAAACGCGACGGTAATCGGAATTTAATGCATAACCAGGCATGGCTTAGCGCGCTAACTTACCGTGGAAAACAGGACAAACTGATGTGCCGTCCCATCCCGTCAGTGGTGCGTCCCGTCCGTGCTGGGTCGCACATCAGCATGACGGTCAAACGAGTGCACTTGAATCATCCAGATGAGGTACTCCCTCCTTGTCAAAAATGATTCCACCACACAGCATCTACCTTGGTTCGTGAGATTTTTGAATTGAGCCCTGCAAACCGGAAAGGAGGTAGTACATGCGTGATCCGCTATTTATTCGTGTAGGATCGAGTAGGTCAGATACTGTACGTGTAGGATCCAGTAGGTCGGAAAGTGTACGTGTAGGATCGCATTAGCTGATGAACGTTCACTGGGAGATAAGACATTTGCGAACGTTTTTGCTGGCAGTTTCTTCAGATTCACATGGCATTTTCTTCAGAACAACTTGTCAGTTTCTTCAGATATAGGCATTTTTATTCAGAAAACTGCCACCTTTGGATCTTGCGTCGGAACTAAAACTGCCAGGAGCATATTAGTAGGCTAGGTAGTGATCGATAACTAACTTGTAAACACTGAGCGGACAGAAATAAGGAACTGCTAGTAACTTGTAAACACTGAGAACACATTAATCATGATCATGTTGTGCACAGTAGTATGAGCCGATCCGTTCGAAATGTTCACACGAGACTCACAGGCCTGATATTGTAATCTGTTCACATTAGTAGCCCAAATTCACAACCAACTAGTAACATGTTAATGCATCTCAATAATTCACAGATCATATACAAATATGTAGCTCCAAAAGCAAAGATCTAGAAAAAACATCTGTAATTCCTACTAACATGGATGCTTCTCTAGGCCAACATTTAGTACAGAGTGAAAGACAAATTTGTTTGTGAAGTCTACAATTCGTCTTGAAAATGTAAGTGGTTTCACCAACAGCTGGAACCATGAGAATGAACCACACATGACGGAGGAACATCCACTGCAAGATGATTTGGTCTTCTCTCGATCACACGGAGAGACTATTTTCGGAATACAAACTTTAACTTAGGCAAAATGATGCCATTGTATAATCAGACCAAAGAAATGAAGCACCTAGTTTAGGTGTCATTCAATAAATGGTAATGAATTTCAAACACCTTGGCATCTCGCTCGGCCGCAAACATTGAGAAACTTGGATTTAAAATTCCCGTAAATCCAAAATGAGTGTTGAATTCATGAAATTTGGCATGGTATCATGAAATGGCACTAACATGCGGTGGCAATATTTTTTATCCCATTTGGGGTAGGTTTTGGTATAAGCTTCTCACAAACCAAAACTTCTCAGAAGAAGCCTCATGGTTCCGGTAGGCAAGGTGTTACCTTTGTGGATGAAACAACATTCATTGCCTCTTCTTGCCTTGAATATTTTCATGAGGCAGCATGGACATATAGGAGTGTCATGTTATAATTTGGAAGTACTCAGGGTTTGTTTGGGCATTTTAATAGATCATGTGAGTTTTCTAGGCATTTGATGTGCATAATTAAAATTTGAACTACATGAACCAGTGCACCAAAATGGGTTAAAAATCGTATTTGTCCTTGGGTGCATGTTTAGGTGCCATTCAAGAAATGGGAACGGATTTCATACACCTCGGCATCGTGGCTCAGTCACAAGCATTGAGAAAATTTGTTTTAAAATTCATGTAAATCTAAAACTCGTGTTAAATTCATGAAATTTGGCTTGGTATCATGAAATGGCACCAACATGTTGTCATAATTTTTTGTCCCATTTGGGGCAGGTTTTGGTATAAGCTTCTCACAAACCAAAGCTTCTCAGAAGAAGCCTCGTGCTTCCGGTATGGAACGTGTCACACCTTTGCGGGTGAAACAATATTCGTTGCCTCTTCTAGCCTTGAATATTTTCATCGGACAACATGGACCAATAGGAGTGTCATGTTAAAATTTGGAATTTGTCTGGTTTCATTTGGGCATTTTTATACATCAACTGAGTTTTCTAGGCATCTAATGTGCATAATCCAAATTTGAACTACCTGCACATGCACTAGTGCACCAAAATGGGTTGAAAAATCATATGTTTCCTTGGGTGTTGTTTAGGTTTCACTCAATAAATGGGAATGCATTTCAAACACCTCAGCATCGTGGCTCGGCCGCAAACATTGAGAAACTATGTATTAAAATTCCTGTAAATAAAAAAATCGTGTTAAAATTCATGAGGTAGAATGGACCATTTGGACTAGGCTTTGGTATAAGCTTCTCACAAACTAGAGCTTCTTAGAAGAAGCCTTGTGTAGGCAAGGTGTCACCTTTGTGGATGAAACAACATTCATTGCCTCTTCTCGCCTTGAATATTTTCATGAGGCAGCATGGACCAATAGGAGTGCCATGTCATAATTTGGAATTACTCAGGGTTTGTTTGGGCATTTTTATACATCAACTAAGTTTTCTAGCCATTTAATGTGCATAATTAAAATTTCAACTACATCCACATGCACAAGTGCACCAAAATGGGATGAAAATCATATGGGTCCTTGGGTGCATGCTTAGTTGCCATTCAAGAAAAGGGAATGAATCTCAAACATCTCGGCATCGTGGCTCGGCTGCAAAAATTGAGAAACATGGTTTTTAAATTCCCGTAAATCCAAAACGCGTGTTAAATTCATGAAATTTGGCATGGTATCATGACATGTCACTAACATGCGGTGGTAATTTTTTATCCCATGTGGGTAGGTATTGGTATAAGCTTCTCACAAACCAGAGCTTCTCAGAAAAAGCCTCGCTGTTCCGGTAGACAAGGTGTCACCTTTGTGGATGAAACAACATTCGCTGCCTCTTCTCACCTTCAATATTTTCATGAGGAAGCATGGACCAATAATAGTGTGATGTTATAATTTGGAATTACTCAGGTTTTGTTTTGGCATTTTTATAGATCAATTGGGTTTTCTAGCCATTTAATATGCATAATTCAAATTTCAACTACATCCACATGCACAAGTGCACCAAAATGGGTTGAAAATTATATGGGTCCTTGGGTGCATGTTTCGGTGCCATTCAAGAAATGGGAATGAATTTCAAACACCTCGGCACCGTAGCTCGGCCGCAAACATTGAGAAACTTGGTTTTAAAATTCATGTAAATCTAAAACTCATGTTAAATTCATGAAAGTTGACTTGGTATCATGAAATGGTACCCACATGTTGTGGTATTTTTTTTCCATTTGGGGCAGATTTTGGTATAAGCCTCTCACAAACCAAGGCTTCTTAAAAGAAGCCTCGTGCTTCTGGTAGGGAACGTGTCACCTTTGTGGATGAAAAAACATTCGTTGCCTCTTCTGGCCTTGAATATTTTCATTGGCCAGCAAGGACCAATATGAGTGCCATGTTAAAATTTTGAATTGGTCGGGTTTCTTTTGGGCATTTTTATACATCAACTGACTTTTCTTGAGAAACATGGTTTTTAAATTCCTGTAAATCAGAAACTCGTGTTAATTCATGAAATGTGGCATGGTATCATGAGAAGACACCAACATAATGTGGTAAATTTTTGTCCCATTTGGGGCAGGTTTTAGTATAAGCTTCTTACAAGAGCTTCTTAGAAGAAGCCTCGTCGTTCCGGTACCTTTGTGGACGAAACAACAGTCGTTGCCTGTTCTCGCCTTTAATATTTTCATGAGGCAACATGGACCAATAGGAGTGTCATGTTATAATTTGGAATTACTCGGGTTTGTTTGGGCATGTTTATACATCAATTAAGTTTTCTAGGCATTTAATGTGCATAATTCAAATTTGAACTACATGCACATGCAACAGTACAACAAATGGGTTGAAAAATCATATGTGTCCTTGGGTGAATGTTTAGGTGTCATTGAATAAATTGGAATGAATTTCAAACACCTCGGCATCGTGGCTCGGCCGCAAACACTGAGAAACTTGGATTAAAAATTCCTGTAAATCCAAAACGAGTGTTAAATTCATGAAATTTAGCATGGTATCATGATATGGCACTAACATGCGTTGGGATTTTTTTATCTCATTTGGGGTAGGTTTTGGTATAAGCTTCTCACAAACCAGAACTTCTTAGCCGAAGCCTCGTGGTTCTGGTAGGGAAGGTGTCACCTTTGTGGACGAAACAACATTCGTTGCCTCTTCTCGCCTTGAATATTTTCATGAGGCAGCATGGACCAATAGGAGTGTCATGTTATAATTTGGAAGTACTCAGGTTTTGTTTGGGCATTTTTTATACATCAAGTGTGTTTCTAGACATCTAATGTGCATAATTCAAATTTGAACTGCATGCACCAGGGCACAAAAATGGGTTGAAAATCATATGTGTCCTTGGGTGCATGTTTCGGTGCCATTGAAGAAATAGGAATGAATTTCAAACACCCCGGCATCGTAGCTTGTCCGCAAACATTGAGAAACTTGGTTTTAAAATTCATGTGAAGCTAAAACTCATGTTAAATTCATGAAATTTGACTTGGTATAATGAAATGGCACCCACATGTTGTGGTAATTTTTTGTCCCATTTGGGGCAGATTTTGGTATAAGCCTCTCACAAACCAAGGCTTCTTAGAAGAAGCCTCGTGCTTCCGGTAGGGAACGTGTCACCTTTGTGGATGAAAAAACATTTGTTGCCTCTTCTGGCCTTGAATATTTTCATTGGGCTGCATGGACCAATAGGAGTGTCATGTTAAAATTTGGAATTGGTCGGGTTTCATTTAGGCATTTTTATACATCAACGGACTTTTCTTGGCATTTGATGTGCACAATTCAAATTTGAATTACATGCACATGCACCAGTGCACCAAAATGGGTCGAAAAATCATATGTGTCCTTTGGTGCATGTTTAGGTGTCACTCAATAAATGGGAATGAATTTCAAACACTTCGGCATCGTGGCTGGGCCGCAAACATTGAGAAACTTGGTTTTAAAATTCCTTAAATCCAAAATTCGTGTTAAATACATGAAATTTGGCATGGTATCATGACATGGCACTAACATGCGGTGGTAATTTTTTATCCCATGTGGGTAGGTTTTGGTATAAGCTTCTCACAAACCAGAGCTTCTCAGAAAAAGCATCTCTGTTCCGGTAGGCAAGGTGTCACCTTTGTGCATGAAACAACATTCGTTGCCTCTTCTCTCCTTTAATATTTTCTTGAGGAAGCACGAACCGATAAGAGTGTGATGTTATAATTTGGAATTACTCAGGGTTTGTTTTGGCATTTTTATACATCAACTGAGTTTTCTAGCCATTTAATGTGCATAATTCAAATTTTAACTACTTCCACATGCACAAGTGCAACAAAATGGGTTGAAAATCATATGGGTCCTTGGGTGCATGTTATGTGCCATTCAAGAAAATGGAATGAATCTCAAACATCTCGGCATCGTGGCTCGGCCTCTAACATGGAGAAACATGGTTTTTAAATTCCTGTAAATATGAAACTCGTGTTAAATTCATGAAATTTGGCATGGTATGATGATAAGACACCAACATAATGTGGTAAAGTTTTGTCCCATTTGGGGCAGGTTTTAGTATAAGCTTCTTACAAGAGCTTCTCAGAAGAAGCCTCGTGTTTCCAGTAGGGAAGGTGTCACCTTTGTGGAAGAAACAACAGTCGTTGCCTGTTCTCGCCTTTAATATTTTCATGAGGCAACATGGACCAATAAGAGTGTCAAGTTATAATTTGGAATTACTCGGGTTTGTTTGGGCATTTTTATACATAAATTGAGTTTTCTAGGCATTTAATGTGCATAATTCAAATTTGAACTACATGCCCATGCACCAGTACAACAAATGGGTTGAAAAATCATATGTGTCATTGGGTGAATGTTTAGGTGTCATTGAATAAATGGGAATGAATTTCAAACACGTCGGCACCGTGGCTCGGCCGCTAACAATGAGAAACTTGGATTTAAAATTCTTGTAAATCCAAAACGAGTGTTAAATTCATGAAATTTGGCATGGAATCATGAAATGGCACTAACATGCGTTGGCAATTTTTGTATCCCATTTGGGGTAGGTTTTGGTATATAAGCTTCTCACAAACCAGAACTCCTTAGAGGAAGCTCGTGGTTCCGGTAGGCAAGGTGTCACCTTTGTGGACGAAACAACATTCGTTGCCTCTTCTCGCCTTGAACATTTTCATGAGGCAGCATGGACCAAAAGGAGTGTCATGTTATAATTTGGAAGTACTCAGGATTTGTTTGGGCATTTTTATACATCAAGTGTGTTTCTCAACATTTAATGGGCATAATTCAAATTTGAACTACATGCACGAGTGCACCAAAATGGGTTTAAAATCATATGTGTCGTTGGGTGCATGTTTCGGTGCCATTGAAGAAATGGGAATGAATTTCAAACACCTCGGCATCGTAGCTCGGCCGCAAACATTGAGAAACTTGGTTTTAAAATTCATGTAAATCTAAAACTCTTGTTAAATTCATGAAATTTGACTATATATCATGAAATGGCACCCACATGTTGGGGTAATTTTTTGTCCCATTTGGGGCAGATTTTGGTATAAGCCTCTCGCAAACCATGGCTTCTTAGAAGAAGCCTCGTGCTTTCGGTAGGGAACGTGTCACCTTTGTGGATGAAAAAACATTCATTGCCTCTTCTGGCCTTGAATATTTTCATTTGGCAGCATGGACCAGTACGAGTGTCATGTTGAAATTTGGAATTGGTCGGGTTTCATTTGGGCATTTTTATACATCAACTGAATTTTCTAGGCATTAAATGTGCACAATTCAAATTTGAACTACATGCACATGCAGTAGTGCACCAAAATGGGTCGAAAAATCATATGTGTCCTTTGGTGCATGTTTAGGTGTCACTCAGTAAATGGGAATGAATTTCAAAAACCTCGGCATCGTGGCTGGGCCGCAAACATTGAGAAACTTGGTTTTAAAATTCCTTAAATCCAAAACACGTGTTAAATTCATGAAATTTGGCATGGTATCATGACATGGCACTAACATGCGGTGGTAATTTTTTATCCCATGTGGGTAGGTTTTGGTATAAGCTTCTCACAAACCAGAGATTCTCAGAAGAAGCCTCGCTATTCCGGTAGGCAAGCTGTCACCTTTGTGGATGAAACAACATTCACTGCCTCTTCTCGCCTTGAATATTTTCATGAGGCGGCATGGACCAATAGGAGTGTGATGTTATAATTTGGAATTACTCAGGGTTTGTTTGGCATTTTCATACATCAACTGAATTTTATAGCCATTTAATGTGCATAATTCAAATTTCAACTACATCCACATGCACAAGTGCACGAAAATGGGTTGAAAACCATATGGGTCCTTGGGTGTATGTTTAGGCACCATTCAAGAAAAGGGAATGAATTTCAAACATCTCAGCATCGTGGCTTGGCCACAAATATTGAGAAACTTGGTTTTTAAATTCCTGTAAATCTGAAACTCATGTTAAATTCATGAAATTTGGCATGGTATCATGAGAAGAAACCAACATGATGTGGTAAAAAATTTGTCCCATTTGGGGCAGGTTTTAGAATAAGCTTCTCACAAGAGCTTCTCAAAAGAAGCCTCGTGTATCCGGTAGGGAAGGTGTCACCTTTGTGGACGTAACAACAGTCATTGCCTCTTCTCTCCTTGAATATTTTCATGAGCCAACATGGACTAATAGGAGTGTCATGTTATAATTTGGAATTACTCGGGTTTTTATGGCATTTTTATACATCAACTGATTTTCCTAGGCATTTAACGTGCATAATTCAAATTTGAACTACATGCACAAGCACTAGTGAACCAAAATTGGTTGAAAAATCATATGTGTCCTTGGGTGCATGTTTGGGTGCCATTCAATAAATGGGAATGAATTTCAAACACCTCGGTATCTTGGCTCGGTCGCGAAAATTGAGAAACTTGGCTTTAAATTCTTGTAAATCCAAAACTCGTGTTGAAGTCATGAAATTTGGCATGGTATCATTAAATGGCACCAACATGATGTGTTAATTTTTTTGTCCCATTTGGGGCAGGTTTTGGTATAAGCTTCTCACAAACAAGAGCTCCCACAAGAAGCCTCATGGTTCCGCTAGGGAACGTTTCACCTTTGTGGACGAAACAACAATCGTTGCCTCTTCTCACCTTGAATATTTTTCCAGAGCCAGCATGGACCAATAGGAGTGTCATGTTATAATTTGGAATTTCTCGGGGTTTGATTGGGCATGTTTATACATCAACTGAGTTTTCTCGGCATTTAATGTGCATAATTCAAATTTGAACTACATGCACATGCACCAATGCACAAAAATGTGTTGAAAATCATATGTGTCCTTGCATGCATGTTTAGGTGCCATTCAAGAAATGGGAATAAATTTGAAGCACCTCGGCACCGTGCCTCCGCCGCAAACATTGAGAAACTTGGTTTTAGAATTCCTGCAAATCTAAAAGTCATGTTAAATTCATGAAATTTGGCATGGTATCATGAAATGGCACCAACCTGTTGTGGTATTTATTTGTCCCATTTGGGGCAGGTTTTGGTACAAGCTTCTCACAAACCAGAGCTTCTCAAAAGAAGCCTCGTGGTTTCGGTAGGGACCGTGTCACCATTGTGGATGAAACATCATTCGTTGCCCCTTCTCGTCTTGAATACTTTTCTAGAGGCAACATAGACCAATAGGAGTGTCATGTTATAAGTTGGAATTACCCAGGGTTTGTTTGGTAATTTTAATACATTAGCTAAGTTTCTATGTATTTTGTGTGCATAATTAAAATTTGAAGTACATGCACATGCACCAGTGCACTAAAATGGGGTTGAAATATCATGTGTCCTTGGGTGCATGTTTGCATTCCGTGCAAGAAATGGGAATGAATTTCAAACACCTCGACTTCGTGGCTCGGCCGCAAACATTGAGATAGTTCATTTTTAAATTGCTATAAATCCAAAACTCGTCTAAAATACATGAAAGTTGGCATGGTATCATGAAATGGCACCGACATGTTGTGGTAATTTTTTTGGCCCATTTAGGGCAGGTTTTGGTATAAGTTTCTCACAAACGAGAGCTTCTCATAAGAAGCCTCATGGTTCCGGTAGGGGACGTGTCACCTTTGTGGACGAAATGACATCCGTTGCCTCTTCTCTCCTTGAATATTTCTCTAGAGGCAACATAGACCAATAGGAGTGTCATGTTATAATTTGGAATTACTCACGGTTTGTTAACAAATTTTTATACATTAAGTAAGTTTTCAAGGCATTTAATGTGCATAATTCAAATTTCAACTACATGCACATGCTTGAGTGCACCAAAATGTTTTGACAAATCCTATGTATCCTTGGGTGTATGTTTCGGTGTCAGGCAAGAAATGGAAATGAATTTCAAACATCTCAGCATCATGGCTCGGCCCAAAACATTGAGACACTTGGTTTTTAAATACCTGTAATTCTTAAACTCGACTCAACTTCATGAAATTTCGAATGGTATCATGAAATGGCATCAAAATTTTGTGGAAAATTGTTTGGCCCATTTGGGACAGATTTTGGTCTAAGCTTATTACAAGAAGCATCATGGTTTTATTAGGGAACGTGTCACCTTTGTGGATGAAACAACATTCGTTGCCTCTTTTCATCTTGAATATTTTTCTAGAGGCAACATAGAGCAATAGGAGTGTCATGTTATAATTTGGAATTACTCAGGGATAGTTTGGGAATTTTTATACATTATCTGAGTTTTCTAGGCATTCAATGTGCATTATTAAAATTTGAACTACATGCACATGCTCTAGTGCACCAAAACGGGTTGAAAAATCATATGTGTCCTTGGGTGCATGTTTAGGTGCCATTCAAGAAATGGGAATGAATTTCAAACACCTCGATATTGTGGCACGGCCGTAAACATTGAGAAACTATGTTTTTAAATTCCTGTAAAACGAAAACTCGACTGAAATTCATGAAATTTAGCATGCTATCATGAAATGGCACCAATGTGTTGTAAAACATTTTGTCCAATTTTTGGCAGATTTTGATATAATTCTCACAAGCCAGAGCTTCTCACAAGAAGCCTCGCTGGTCCTGTAGGGAACGTGGCACCTTTGTAGGTGAAACAATATTCTTTACGTCATCTGACCTTGAATATTTTTCAAGAGGCAACATGGACCAATAGGAGTGTCATGTTCTAATTTGGAACTACTCATGCTTTGTTTCGGCATTTTTGTACATCAATTGAGTTTTCTATGCATTTAATGTGGATAATTCAAATTTGAACTACATACACAAGCACCAGTGCAGTAAATTGTGTTGAAAAATCATACGTGTCCTTTGGTGCACGTTTAGGTGCCGTCGAAGAAATGGGAATGAATTTCAAACACCTCGGCATCGTGGCTCGGCCGCAAACATTGAGAAACTTGGTTTTTAAATTCCTATAAACCAAAAAATCGTGTTAAAATTCATGAAATTACGCATGGTATCATGAAATGGCACCAACATGTTGTGGTGAAATTTTTGGCCCATTTGGACTAGGCTTTGGTATAAGCTTCTTACAAACCGGAGCTTCTCACAAGATACTTCGTTGTTCCGGTAGGGAACGTGTCACCTTTGTGGACGAAACGACATTCGTTGCCTCTTCTCGCCTTGAATATTTTTCTAGAGGCATCATAGACCAATAGGAGTGTCATGTTATAATTTGGAATTACTCAGTGTTTGTTTGGTAATTTATATACATTAGCTGAGTTTCTATGCTTTTAATGTGATTATTTCAACTTTGAACTACATGCACATGCACCATTGCACCAAAATGGGTTGCAAAATCATATGTGTCCTTGGGTGCATGTTTAGGTGCCTTGCAAGAAATGGGAATGAATTTCAAACACCTCGGCATCGTGGCTCGGCCGCAAACATTGCGAAACTTGGTTTTCAAATTCATGTAAATCAAAAACTCGGATGTAATTCATGAAATTTGGCATGATATCAGGAAATGACACCAACATGTTGTGGTCAATATTTTGTCCATTTTGGGGCAGGTATTGGTATACGATTCTCACAAACCAAAGCTTCTCACAAGAAGCCTTGTGTTTCTGGTAGAGAACATATCACAATTGTGGACGAAACAACATTAGTTGCCTCTTCTTGCCTTGAATATACTTCTAGAGGCAACATAGAAAAATAGTAGTGTCATGTTATAATTTGGAATTACTCACGGTTTGTTTAGGCATTCCTATGCATCAACTGAGTTTTCTAGGCATTTAATGTGCATAATTCAAATTTGAACTACATGCACATGCACCAGTGCACCAAAATGGGTTGAAAAATTATATGTGTCCTTGGGTGCATTTTTACGTGCCATTGAAGAATTTGGAATGAATTTCAAACACATCGGGATCGTGGCTTGGCCGCAAACATTGAGAAACTTGGTTTTTAAATTCTTGTGAATATAAAACTCGTCAGGAACTCATCAAACTTGGCATGGTATCATGAAATGGCACCAACATGTTGTGGTATTTTTTCCCATTTGGGGCAGGTTTTAGTATAAACTTCTCACAAACCAGAACATCTCAAAGGAAGCATCGTGATTTCGGTAGGGAACGTGTCACCATTGTGGATGAAACAACATTCGTTGCCTCTTTTCATCTTGAATATTTTTCTAGAGGCAACATAGACCAATAGGAGTGTCATGTTATAAGTTGGAATTACTCAGGGATAGTTTGGGAATTTTTATACATTATCTGAGTTTTCTAGGCATTCAATGTGCACTATTCAAATTTGAACTACATGCACATGCTCCAGTGCACCAAAACGGGTTGAAAAATCATATGTGTCCTTGGGTGCATGTTTAGGTGTCATTCAAGAAATGGGAATGAATTTCAAACACCTCGGTATTGTGGCACGGCCGTAAACATTGAGAAACTATGTTTTTAAATTCCTGTAAAACGAAAACTCGACTGAAATTCATGAAATTTAGCATGCTATCATGAAATGGCACCAATGTGTTGTAAAACATTTTGTCCAATTTTTGGCAGATTTTGATATAATTCTCACAAGCCAGAGCTTCTCACAAGAAGCCTCGCTGGTCCTGTAGGGAACGTGGCACCTTTGTAGGTGAAACAATATTCTTTACGTCATCTGACCTTGAATATTTTTCAAGAGGCAACATGGACCAATAGGAGTGTCATGTTCTAATTTGGAACTACTCATGCTTTGTTTCGGCATTTTTGTACATCAATTGAGTTTTCTATGCATTTAATGTGGATAATTCAAATTTGAACTACATACACAAGCACCAGTGCACTAAATTGTGTTGAAAAATCATACGTGTCCTTTGGTGCACGTTTAGGTGCCGTCGAAGAAATGGGAATGAATTTCAAACACCTCGGCATCGTGGCTCGGCCGCAAACATTGAGAAACTTGGTTTTTAAATTCCTATAAACCAAAAAATCGTGTTAAAATTCATGAAATTACGCATGGTATCATGAAATGGCACCAACATGTTGTGGTGAAATTTTTGGCCCATTTGGACTAGGCTTTGGTATAAGCTTCTTACAAACCGGAGCTTCTCACAAGATACTTCGTTGTTCCGGTAGGGAACGTGTCACCTTTGTGGACGAAACGACATTCGTTGCCTCTTCTCGCCTTGAATATTTTTCTAGAGGCATCATAGACCAATAGGAGTGTCATGTTATAATTTGGAATTACTCAGTGTTTGTTTGGTAATTTATATACATTAGCTGAGTTTCTATGCTTTTAATGTGATTATTTCAACTTTGAACTACATGCACATGCACCATTGCACCAAAATGGGTTGCAAAATCATATGTGTCCTTGGGTGCATGTTTAGGTGCCTTGCAAGAAATGGGAATGAATTTCAAACACCTCGGCATCGTGGCTCGGCCGCAAACATTGCGAAACTTGGTTTTCAAATTCATGTAAATCAAAAACTCGGATGTAATTCATGAAATTTGGCATGATATCAGGAAATGACACCAACATGTTGTGGTCAATATTTTGTCCATTTTGGGGCAGGTATTGGTATACGATTCTCACAAACCAAAGCTTCTCACAAGAAGCCTTGTGTTTCTGGTAGAGAACATATCACAATTGTGGACGAAACAACATTAGTTGCCTCTTCTTGCCTTGAATATACTTCTAGAGGCAACATAGAAAAATAGTAGTGTCATGTTATAATTTGGAATTACTCACGGTTTGTTTAGGCATTCCTATGCATCAACTGAGTTTTCTAGGCATTTAATGTGCATAATTCAAATTTGAACTACATGCACATGCACCAGTGCACCAAAATGGGTTGAAAAATTATATGTGTCCTTGGGTGCATTTTTACGTGCCATTGAAGAATTTGGAATGAATTTCAAACACATCGGGATCGTGGCTTGGCCGCAAACATTGAGAAACTTGGTTTTTAAATTCTTGTGAATATAAAACTCGTCAGGAACTCATCAAACTTGGCATGGTATCATGAAATGGCACCAACATGTTGTGGTATTTTTTCCCATTTGGGGCAGGTTTTAGTATAAACTTCTCACAAACCAGAACATCTCAAAGGAAGCATCGTGATTTCGGTAGGGAACGTGTCACCATTGTGGATGAAACAACATTCGTTGCCTCTTTTCATCTTGAATATTTTTCTAGAGGCAACATAGACCAATAGGAGTGTCATGTTATAAGTTGGAATTACTCAGGGATAGTTTGGGAATTTTTATACATTATCTGAGTTTTCTAGGCATTCAATGTGCACTATTCAAATTTGAACTACATGCACATGCACCAGTGCACCAAAATGGGTTGAAAAATCATATGTGTCCTTGGGTCCATGTTTAGGTGCCATGCAAGAAATGGGAATGAATTTCAAACACCTCGGCTTCGTGGCTTGGCCGCAAACATTGAGAAAGTTCGTTTTTAAATTCCTATAAATAGAAAACTCGTCTTGGCATGGATTCATGAAATGGCACAGACATGTTGTGGTAAATTTTTTGGCCCAATTGGGGCAAGTTTTGGTATAAGCTTCTCACCAGAAATCTCATGGTTCGAGTAGGGGACGTGTCATCTTTGTGGACGAAACGACATCCGTTGCCTCTTCTCGCCTTGAATATTTCTCTAGAGGCAACATAGACCAATAGGAGTGTCATGTTATAATTTTGAATTACTTCGGGTTTGTTAATGCATTTTTATACATTAACCGAGTTTTCTGGGCATTTAATATGCATAATTAAAATTTCAACTACGTGCACATGCTCGAGTGCACAAAAATGGGTTGAAAAATCATATGGGTCCGTGGGTGCATGTTTAAATTTCAAACACCTCGGCATCATTGCTGGGCCAAAAATATTGAGAAAACATGGTTTTTAAATTCCTGTAAATCTAAAACTCGTCTCAACTTCATGAAATTTGGAATGGTATCATGAAATGGCATCAAGATGTTGTGGTAAAATTTTGGCCCATTTGGGAGAGGTTTTGCTACAAGCTTATTACAAGAAGCCTCGTGGTTTTGTTAGGGAACGTGGCAACTTTGTGGACGAAACAACATTCGTTGCTTCATCTCGCCTCGAATATTTTTCAAGGGGCAGCATGGACCAATAGGAGTGTCATGTTATAATTGAGAATTACTCATGCTTTGCTTTGGAATTTTTATACACCAATTGAGTTTTCTAGGCATTTAATGTGCATAATTCAAATTTGAACTACATACACAAGCACCAGTGCCCCAAAATGGGTTGAAAAATCATATGTGTCCTTGGGTTCATGTTTAGGTGCCATTGAAGAAATATGAATGAATTTCAAACACTTGAGCATCATGGCTCGGCCGAAAACATTGCGAAACATGGTTTTTAAATTCTTGTAAATCAAAAAATCGTGTCAAATTCATGAAATTCAGCATGGTATCGTGAAATGGCACCAACATGTTGTGGTGAATTGTTTGGCCCATTTGGGCTAGTTTTTGGTATAAGGTTTCTTACAAACCACAGCTTCTTACAAGATGCCTCGTGGTTCTTGTAGGCATGTCACCTTTGTGGACGAAATGACATTCGTTGCCTCTTCTCGCCTTCAATATTTTCTAGAGTCAACATAGACCAATAGGAGTGTCATGTTATAATTTGGAATTACTCAGCGTTTGTTCGGGCATTTTTAGACATTCACCGAGTTTTCTAGGTATTTAATGTGCATAATTCAAATTTTAACTAGATGCACATGCTGAAGTGCACCAAAATGGGTTGAAAAATCATATGTCTCCTTGGGTGCATGTTTAGGTGCCATGCAGGAATTGGGAATGAATTTCAAACACCTCGGCATCGTGGCTCAGCTGCAAACACGGAGAAACTTGTTTTCAAATTCCTGTAAATCAAAAACTCGCCTGTAATTCATGAAATTTGACATGATATCAGGAAATGGCACCAACATGTTTTCCTAAATATTTTGTCCCATCTAGGGTGTCGGAGTAAATGACCACGGGTAGCCTCATCAGCTGCCCATGGTATTTCAAGACATCGGGGCCAGCTGCGCCCCTCACACCTCCTGGACGAACGACCAGCTTCCTTGGTCGGCTGGTCTAGGGGGCCGGCTGCTAGAAGACGGCAAGACCATAGAAGGCGGCCACGAAGAGGCCAACTCCTAGCAGGCGGCCACGAGAAGGCCGACTCCTAGCAGTCGTCCCCTCGTCCCCTCGAAGTTTGCAACCACATAACCACGACAGGATGGGGCATGGCAACAGTGCGACCTACCACCCCTGAATCCAGGCGGAGCGTGGCTATAGTGCGGAGTACCAAGCGGACACCCCTCGCCCGGCGCGGCACTGTTCCCATGTGGCCCGTGACATCACCTACGTCAGGAAGAGCCATGCTCCCACGATGGCCGGTCGGTACGGCCCGCAGGCGGCGGGCCCTACCTATCGGCGAGCCCAGAAGGCGGCGAATCCCTAGCAGGTGGCCGCGGTGGCGGGCCGCCTCCTAGCAGGCGGCCCTTCACCCCCTCGGAGTCTGCGCGCCATTAATCAGATAAGACGGGGTGGGGCTACAGTGAGCGCCCTCCAGGCGGCAGGACTGTAGCCACACTCCTCCCGACAAAGCCTCCATCATCAGAGGTGAGGCTACAATATAAAGCAATCAGCATGGCCCGCAGGCGGCAGGCCCTACCGGTCAGCCGAGATCACGGCAGCCGGCGGGACCCACCAGGCAGTGGGCCCCAGCAGCCGGTGGAGAAACCAACGCCCAGAGACACTGACGGCCGGGTCCATCACCTAGCCGGATTACCATTGTATCCCGGGGGTAGGCCTATAAAAGCCCCCAGGCCACCCCATGCAAAGGTTTTAGAACCTTAGAGGTCACACACACCCACATAGAGAGAGTGGAGTAGAGCTAGCCTTGTTCTTCTTCCCCCTCTAGCCAAAACAGCTCAAGGAGCAACCTTGTAGCCACTCTATTGACATAGTGATCATGAGGAGACCCCGCAGAGCAGGACTAGGGGTGTTATCTCCACGAAGAGCCCCGAAACTGGGTAAGATTCGCAGGCGTATGCGGTCTCGCTTACTCCCGCTTCTAGAGCCCGGCGATGTGGGTACGGTCCAATAGCGCGGCGCAGCCATCGCCAGCATGCTAGGGGCCGACCGTCCAGTCTACGCCACACCCATCGAGAACTTACGTGCCGCGCAGGCGGCAGCAGACGAGCTGGACCTAGAGTCTGTTGGCTCCACCGACCCGCCAGTCGTCATGGTCATCGACACCGCACCTTCTGACGCCTTCCCCGGCGAAGTGGTGATCTTCGACAATCCGCTCCCTGCTGCTGGCAGCAGCGCCAGCACCAGCACCGTCACGGAGGTGTTGGTCATCAGCCACGGCGGAGCCTCTGATGGGGCTGGCCAGGACCTATTGCAGGCGGCAATGTGGGACCTGTCCGTGCCCGTAGCGCCTGGTGCAAATGGCGAGACGCTGGAAGCATGCCGCGTTGCCCTCCTCGACAGCGCCAACAAGTTAGCCACCATGAGACGCCTCACCGAGGCCTACTAGTGCGAGATTGACCGTGCCGTCTGCGGCACGCTGGCAGCTGGCGATCCCATGGTCCGACAGCGCATCGCAGCCATCGCCAGCATGCTGGGGGCCGACTGCCCAATCTATGCCATGCCCATCGAGAACTTACATGCCGCGTAGGCGGCAACAGACGAGCTGGACCACCTGGAGGGCGACAAGCGTCGCTGCATGACGGAGCGCGTCTAGCAGCTCATCGACGCGGCCGCCGTGCAGCAAGAAGCCCGCCGTCGCATGGTAGAAGCCCGCGTGCTGGCCGAGAACCTCCTCCTCCCCCCCCGGGAGCACGGCGTGACCTCCCGAACGCCGATAGCAGGCGCCCGTGACCGAAGAGACCAAGAGTCGGCTGCTAGCCGCAGCCGCACACGCATCACCATCGAGCGCCACCAAGACGGCCGCCCACGAGCATTCGAATGGTGGACGACCGTCCGCCTCCCCCGCGTAGGGAGAGGCGCGCCTCCCTGCCGCCTGTTGACACTCGGAGGCCGACTAGGCCCCCGTGAAGGAGTCAGAGAAAATGATGCCCCCCACCAAATCAACCAACTGGCTCGGTCCCTGGTGGTAGAAGAAGAAGATGCAATCTTCCCGCCTTGTTTCACCCCCGCATTCGTGACGAGCCCTTCCCCAAAGGGTTCTCGCTCTCTCGAGACACTCCCAAGTACAACAGCTCCGTGAAGCCGGAGGATTGGCTGGTTGACTACTCCACCGCCGTCAACATAGCGAACGGCAACAAGCGCGTTACCGTGAAGTACGTTCCGCTCATGCTCCATGGCATGGCCCGGATGTGGCTGAACAGCCTCAAGCCCTACATCGTCAACAGCTGGGTGGACTTCACCAAAGTCTTCATCCGCAACTTCACCAGCACCTAGAAGCGGCTGCCCAAGCCCCGCCAGCTCTCTCTGTGTGTCCAAGGCCCGACCGAGTCCACCTGCAAGTACTTGACACGGTGGACCGAACTGCGCAACTCCTGCGAGGGGGTGCACGAAGTGCAAGTCATAGAGTACTTCACTATCGCGGTGCCGAGAGGGCAAACTACTCAAGCACCGACTCCTCTGCGACGAGCCGGCCACACTCGAAGAGCTGTTGATCATAGCAGACAAGTACGCCACTGCCGACTCCTCCATGAAGTCGGAGCTCCGCGTGGACACATCTGGGAAGGTGCTCCCTCCGGCTCGTCAGACTCCGGCTGGTGACTCCAGTCGACGCCAGCAGTCGAACGATAACAAGCGCAAGGCCCCGCAGCTGGCTTCCACCAGCTGGCAGGTGGCGATAGTTGAAGACCAGTAGCCGGAGGGTCAGCTCGGCCCCAAGCGCCACAAGGGCGGCAAGCCTGCTTTGTTACCCGCCTTCTCGTATGAGAAAACCATCGATGCTCCCTCCAAGTTCCATAGCGGCGCGGAGCCATCCAACCACACCACCCGGAAGTGCCACTGGCTCACCCGAATTGCCAAGGGCGAAGGACTGCTGCGTGCGCCTGCTAGCCAGCCGGCTCCGGCTCCTCAGCAGCCGGCGGCCCACCCAGTCGCCACCATCCAAGATGAATTCCCCGAAGAACACGGAGCCTACCTTGTCTTCACCAGTGTGGCCGACGACAGGCACAACTGGCGTCAGTAGCACCGTGAGGTGAATGACGCCGCTTCTGAAGTCCCAGAGTTCATGCACTAGTCTGAGAGGCCCATCAGCTGGAGCCGCGCCGACCACCCGGAGGTGATGCCTTCTCCGGGTTCCTACGCCCTGGTGTTGGATGCCACCTTTTCAATAGAGAGGTGAGCTGCTCGCTTCTCCCGAGTCCTGATAGATGGCGGTAGCAGCATCCACATCCCGTACCACGACACCATGGAGAAGCTGTGCATCAAAGAGAAGCAACTCCAGCCCAGTCGGACTGTCTTCCATGGCACTGTACCTGGCCTTTCCTACTCACCAATTGGCAAGATCAAGATAGATGTCCTCTTCGGAGACAAAGATCACTTCCGCCGTGAGCCAATCTGGTTCGAGGTGGTAGACCTGGAGAGCCCCTACCACGCACTCCTGGGCCGGCCAGCTCTGGCCAAGTTCACGGTGGTGCCACACTATGCCTACCTCAAGATGAAGATGCCGCATACCAAGGGCATCATCACCATATCTGGCGACTACAAGAAGTCGGCCGCATGTGTTACTGCCAGCAGTCGGCTAGCCGAGTCCCTTATGATTGCTGCCGAGAAGAAGCTCCTTGACTGGGTTGTGGCCATGGCCAGCAAGCAGCCGGACCTGTCACCAGACCCCAAGGATTCGGAGACCCAGGGCTCCTTCCAACCGGCCAAAGAAACCAAGAGGATACCCTTGGACCCAGACCACCCGGAGAGGCACGCTATCATGGGGACCAACCTCGATAGCAAATAGGAAAGCGATCTCGTCGATTTCCTCCATGAGAATCGGGACATCTTTGCATGGTCTCCCAAAGACATGTCGGGTGTTCCGAAGGATTTCACCGAAAACAAGCTACATGTCAGATCAGATGCAAAACCAGTCAAGCAACCCCTCCGCCCCTTGTCAGAAGAGAAGAGAAGAATTGTCGATGAAGAGATCGTCCCCCTTCTGCCAGCTGGGTCATCATGGAAGTGTTTTTTTTCCAGAATGGCTTGCCAACCCAGTCCTTGTACTGAAGAAGAAGAACAAGTGGCGCATGTGCAATTATTACACCAGCCTCAACAAAGCCTGCCCCAAAGATCCGTTTGCTCTGCCTCGGATAGACCAAGTGATTGACTCCATGGCCGGAAGCGAGCTATTGAGTTTTTTGGATGCCTACTCTGGTTACCACCAGATCAAACAGAACCCGGCCGATCGGCTGAAGACCGCCTTCAGCACACCATTCGGAGCCTTCTGCTACCTGACCATGACATTCCGCTTGAGAAATGCCGGTGCCACTTTTCAGCGTTGCATGCAAAAGTGCCTCCTCAAGCAACTCAGCGGAAATGCCCACGTCTATGTAGACGATATTGTGCTGAAGACGGAGAAGCGTGGCACCCTCCTGGAGGATCTCAAGGAGACTTTCGATAATCTGCGCCATTTTCAAATCAAGCTCAACCCAGAGAAGTTTGTCCTCGGAGTCCGAGTCGGCCAGCTCCTTGGTTTCCTTGTCTCAAAACGCGGCATCTAGTGCAACCCTGTGAAGATCAAGTCCATTGAGCGGATGGAGAGACCCACCCGGCTGCGAGACGTCCAGAAATTCACGGGTGCTTAGCGTCCCTCGGCCGTTTCATCAGTCGGTTGGGCAAGAAGGCTCTTCCCCTGTACCAGCTAATGAAGAAAACCACTCACTTTGAGTGGAACGACAAGGCAGACGAGGCCTTCCTCCAGCTCAAGAAGATTCTGACCATGCCAAGTGTCCTCACGGCTCCGGCTACTAAGGAGCCCATGCTCCTCTACATCGCCGCCACCAGCCGGGTGGTTAGTACAATGATCGTGGTCGAGCGCCCAGAAGACGGCAGAGCACAGCCGGTCCAGAGGCCAGTCTACTACTTGAGTGAGGTGCTGTCGGCCTCAAAGCAGAATTAACCCCACTACCAGAAGATGTGCTACGGCGTGTACTTTTCCGCCGAGAAGCTCAAGCCATACTTTCAAGATCACCCCATCACGGTTATCTGCACAGCCCCACTTGCCGAGATCATAGGCAACAGAGATGCATCAGGCCGGGTGGCCAAATGGGCCATCGAGCTGCCCCCAACACCATCTTCTACCAGCCTCGCACCGCCATCAAGTCCCAAGCACTGGCCGACTTCCTCCTCGACTGGGCCGAGACCCAGTACCTGCCACCAGCACCGGATTGTACCCATTGGCAGATGCACTTTGATGGCTTGAAGATGCGCTCCAGCCTGGGAGTCGGCTCGTCCTTACTTCTCCAAAAGGCGACAAGCTCAGATAGACGCTGCAAATTCACTTTGCTGCCTCCAACAAGGTGGCCGAGTACGAGGCGCTCGTACACGGACTCCGACTGGCCAAGGAGATTGGCATCCACCGGATTCTGTGCTACAGCAACTCGGACTTGGTGGCCCAGCAGTCGTCAGGCGACTGGGACGCCAAGGATGCAAACATGGCGAGCCACCACTTCCTCATCCAGCAGATCAGTGGATACTTTGACGGGTGCGAGTTCCTTCACGTGCCATGAGCCGACAACGAGCAAGCTGATGCACTAGCACTGATTGGCTCCACCCGCCAAGCAATACCAGCCGGCATCTCCGTCCAGTGCCTCCGCAAGCCGTCTATCAAGCCTTCGCCGGAATCAGAGTCCATCTTCGTCCCGGCTGCTCCCGGAACAGTCGGATCCGACTCGGGGGCTGCAACAACCAGCCCGGGGACTTCGGCAGACGGCTCGAGGACTGCAGCAGTCGAACCTGGCCCGGGGACTTCAGAACCAGGCCCGGGGGTTGCAACAGTCGGCACGGGGACTTCAGCAGGCAGCACGGGGACTGCAGCAGTCGCACCCGGCCTGTGGGCTGCAGTAGTCGGCCCGGGGACTTCAGCAGGCAGCTCAGGGACTGCAGTAGTCGCACCTGGCCCGGGGACATCAAAACCCAGCCCGGGGGCTACAGCAGTCGGCCCAGGGACTTCAATGAGGCAGCAAGCGGCAGCCAACTCCAACCCGCCACCTCCCAACCCAACCGCCCTGATCCCAGTGGCCGTGATGACAGTGCTAGAAGCACCATCATGGGCGCAGCCCATCCTCAACTTCCTGGTGAGCGGAGAGCTACCAGCCGACGAGATCTTGGCCCGGCAAGTGCAACACCGGGCAACAACATACATGATAGTGAATAGAGAGCTTGTACGACGAATCGTGACTAGCGTCTTCCAACGCTGCGTTGAGCTAGAGAAAGGCAAAACAATCCTCAGAGATATCCACCATGGCGTGCGGCCACCATGCGGCCTGCAGATCCCTTGTCGCCAAAGCCTTCCGCCATGGATTCTTCTGGCCGACTACTTTGGACGACGCCGAGGACTTTGTCAAGAAGTGCAAGGGGTGCCAAAAATTTGGCTCCAAGCAACACCTGTCGGCTTCTGCACTCAAGAGCATCCCCCTCACTTGGCCATTTGCCGCGTGGGGGCTGGGCATGGTGGGCCCGTTCAAGACAGCACGCGGCGGCATGACCCATCTGCTGGTCATCGTGGACAAATTTACCGAGTGGATTGAAGCAAAGCCAATCAAGAAGCTAAACGGTCCGACTCTTGTGACCTTCATCGTAGATATCACCGTCCGGTTCGACATACCACACAGCATCATCACCGACAATGGCACAAACTTTGCCAAAGGCGCTTTCGCCCGTTTCTGCGCGACGCAGGGCATCCGACTGGACATAGCATCCGTTGCCCATCCGCCGTCAAACGGCCAAGTCGAGCGAGCAAACGGCCTCATCTTGTCCGGCATCAAGCCCCGACTGGTCAAGCCACTGGGGCGCTCGGCCGGCTGCTGGATCGAAGAGCTGCCGGCCGTCCTCTAGAGTCTCTGGACCACGCGAAACAAATCAACCGGTTTCACTCCCTTCTTCCTTGTGTATGGGGCCAAGGCCGTCATCCCAACTGACATCAAGTTTGACTCGCCTCGCGTCACCATGTACACGGAGGCAGAGGCGAAGGAGGCGTGAGAAGATGGCGTTGATCTGCTGGAAGAGGGACGACTATTGGCACTCAGCCGGTCCGTCATCTACCAGCAGAGCCTACGTCGCTACCACAGTCGAAACATCAGGCCTCGTTCCTTCTGAGAGGGGGCCTTATGCTCCGACTGATCCAGCGAACAGCCTGCAGCACAAGCTCTCGGCTCCTTGGGAAGGGCCCTTCATCATCAGCAAAGCCTTGGGCAACTACTCCTACTACCTCATCGACGCATAGAAGCCCAGGGCGCGCAAGAGGGACGATTCCGTCAAGGAAATAGAGCGCCCATGGAATGCAAATCTCCTCCGAAGATTTACAATTAATGCAGTATGTACCACACTATCTTTGTTATTAAGAAGCTAAGAAATCGGGTCCCTCGAGGAGCGCTCAGGGGCTACCCTTTTTATCTATATGATAAATTTAAATGCCTGTGAATATGTTATCATTTCTTTCCTCCGCCAGGCACCAGGTCCGACCAGTTGGCCCGAGGGCTCGCCGCCTTGTCCTATGTTAATGCAACCTGCAGTCAGACAAGTAGTGTGCCGACATCTAAAGCCCTCTCTTGCCTTAAGCCGCAGCTCGCAGAGTGACTGCCTGGCTGGCAAGAGCAAAAGGCAGGAAGCGGTGTCCACACGAAAAATGACTAAGGAAAAATGCGCCAGCATAGGCCAAGCTGGCTCCTCGCCTTACCGTCCGGCTGCTGAGCAGCCGGCCGGCTGGTTTCTCATTTGACTTGCTACGTTCTAAGTGGCCAAATTACTTGTCTTCCTAAACGGCCAAGTACCTGACCCAGCCACAGACCGCAGAGCGGCTGTCCGGCTGGCAGGGTGGCAGCCAAAGGAAAGCGGCAAAGGAAAAAGCCAAAAACAGCAGGAAAAGCAGGGCAAAGTAGAACCCGGCAAAGCACAAACTTGTGCGAGAATTAATTTACATAGCAAGGCTCATAGCCAGAATTCAACAGAGTTGGAATACACCCCCAGCGGGTGGCAGTAAAGGATTGATCCTCTGTCCGGCTTTTTCTTTCCGAACACCGGACAGTGTCTCAGGGGCTACTGTCTATATTGGGATTTTCTCTTTTTGTGCTGCTTACCTCAAAACCTGTCAATAGGCTGCTGCAGGCTTCGGTTAGTCCGCTCTTGGCAGACTGAACCCTTTCAATTACCGTGCCCATAAGAACACGATGCTCATCCACAATGGAAGCGCCTCGCAGCGCTTCCAACAGATTATCCGGTGCCCCTGGTTGGACAGGAGTCACCGGCGGAATAGGCATACCCCCTTCTTTCGGAGGAGGTTGCGTGCCGGATTCCGGAGCCGTATCGGTCTCCGGAATCGAGTCCGGCTGAGGGCCGAACTAAAAACGGCCCTCGTTACCAGTCTCCATGGGGATCGGCTCCCCCTGGTGTCCGGCAACGGGGGTTTCGCCTTCTGGCGCCTCCTGAACCACTCCCCAGCCTTGGAAAGTCCTTCGGGACAGCACCTCGGCGTCACCCTTGGTCTTGGGGGAGTGAGTGGTCGGCGGCGACTCGCTGGCGATCGCCTTTGAATCCAATGAACCTCCTAACGAGGATCGCTCGGAGCTGTCATGGGCCGGACTGCAATAGCATAACTAATCATGTCAATACAACAAATAGGAGAGGCTAGATTTATGGTCATACATGAGTCTTAGCACTTACGATGCAGCCCGTGGCTTAGTGCGGGGGCGTCGCTCCGGACTGCTGTCAACGTCCCACGCAGAGTTGTCTGCAAGGGAGCCCTTCCCTTTCTTGGACGTCTCCGCCTCCAGGTTCATGGAGGCCGCCCTCTTCTTCTTTCCCTCATCAGGGGGAGGGTTGTTCTCCTCCTCCTCGTCGTCGTCGTCGTGCTCGGCAGTGGAGGAAAGTGTCACTTCATCTTCAGACATCACGTCCGAAGCACCCATGCGACGGGGGCCACCTTTGGCCCCCTTGGCCTTCTTTTCCGGCATCCTATACGGCGCCGGAACCAGCATCTTCCCTAGGAGCGGGATGACTGGCTCTTCAGGCAGCAGAGCCGAACTATGGATCCGCTCCGCTCTCTCCGTCCACGCCTAAAAAAATATACAGCAAAGGTTAGGCATCCTCCTTGAACAAACAAGTAGAAGGTACATCTTAAGAAAAGGAGAACTTACCTCATTGGCAGGATGGGTGTGATCGTGCCCACGGTCCGAATCTAGGATCGGCGGCTTCTCGTTGCCCTTGAAGAGCAACTTCCAGGCATCTTCGTGAGTAGTTCCGAAGAGCCCTCGCAGGGTCTGGTGCTTCTCTGGATCGAATTCCCATAAAGGGAAGCTTCGGCTTTGGCAGGGGAGAATCCGGTGAACCAGCATCACCTGGATCACATCGACGAGCATGATGTTTTTATACACGATGCTCTGGATGCGCGTTTGCAGCGCTATCAGCTCGTCCGACGCAGACCAGTTGGGGCCCTTCTCCTTCAGGAGGTGAGCCGCATTGGAGCTCCGGCCTTGTATTCGGGGGCCGCCGCCCAAGTGGCTCCGCGCGGCTCTATGATGTAGAACCACTGTTTCTGCCACTCCTTGACAGTCTCCACAAAGGTGCCTGTGGGCCAAGTGACATTGGGCATCTTGCTCACCATGGCACCTCTGCACTCTGCGTGCTGACCATCTACCACCTTCGGCTTCACATTGAAAACCATGAGCCATAGGCCGAAGTGGGGATGGATGCGGAGGAAGGCCTTGGACATGAGAATAAATGCCAAGATGATGAGGAAGGAGTTCGGGGCTAGATCATGGAAATCTAGCCCGTAATAATACATTAGTCCGCGGACGAAAAGGTGAAGTGGAAACCCCAGCCCGCGGACGAAGTGAGGGAGGAAAACTACCCTCTTAGTAGGCTTCGGGGTGGGGATAACTTGCCCTTGGTGGGCAGACGGTGGGCGATTCCTTTCACCAGGTACCCGGCCGCCCGAAGCTGAGCGATGTCCTTCTTCTTGACGGAGGAGACCATCCACTTGCCTTGGCCTCCGGATCCGGACATGACTGAGTGCTTCCTTGAGATGGAAAAGATGGGAACTTGGGCGCTGGAGCTCGATAATGGAAGGATAGAGAGGAAGAGAAGGCGTGGGTGAAGGAGGGGAATCCTTATCTCCTTATAAAGGCCGTGAATATTGAACGCCTCCCCACTCGCCTTGAAACTCGCCCATTCCCAAGGGTTGTGTGAGCAGCACGGTTGGGTTGCCCACGCCCGTATTGATGAGAATCCCGCAATAAGGGGACACGATCTCTTCTTTAACAAGACGTGCCAATGGCAACCGGGTCTCGAAACGTGGAGCGGCAGACGAAAAACGGGTTGAAATTATGACCGGCCAGACGTGATGTCATGTTGCAAAAAGGTTGCCAGCGGATTGGACTCGTGGAATATTATATTCTCTCTGCGGTTGTGTGCGATGTGTATGTTACAGGTCCGGACACGTTCAATATGTCCGAAGACTATCTTGGAGTTCGGAAGGAGGAACCCGCCTTGCAATGCCGAAGACAGATCTATGTGCCGGATACCTTGTCATTGAAGCCAGGTTCAGGGGCTACTGAGGGAGTCCTGGACTAAGGGGTCCTCGGGCGTCCGGCCTGTTAGCCATGGGCCGGACTAATGGGTTGTGAAGATACGAAGACCAAAGACTGCACCCGTGTCCGGATGGGACTCTCCTGGGCGTGGAAGGCAAGCTTGGCGATCAAATATGTAGTCTCGTTTCTTTGTAACCGACCGTGTGTAACCCTAGATCCTCCCGCTGTCTATATAAGCCGGAGGACTTAGTCCGAAGGGCAGAGATATTCATTACCATTGTCATACAGGCTAGACTTCTAGGGTTTTAGCCATTACGATCTCGAGGTAGATCAACTCTTGTAATACTCATATTAATCAAGATCAATCAAGCAGGAAGTAGGGTATTACCTCCATAGAGAGGGCCCGAACCTGGGTAAACATTGTGTCCCCTGTCTCCTGTTACCATCGACCTTAGACGCACAATTCGGGACCACCTACCCGCAATCCGCCGGTTTTGACACCGACAAGCACCCCAACAACAGGAGCGGAGGTCGAGGTCATCTTCCCGGGCAAGATCTTCATGACCCGCAGATGGGGCGAGGTCGCCTGCGTTTCCGTGTGGAGGGGGCCCTCGCCATCAACTTCAAGTACGACGGCACCTCCACGATGTTCTTCAAGGTCTTCGATGAGGAAGTCCGACGCCTGGAGTGCTGCCCTGGAGGGGGCCGCTAGGATGTCGCGGCAACGGGCGTCTAGCCCGCCTTCGGCCATGCCGGCAGTTCCTCCAATAGCAGCGACGGCTCCTGGGAATCCAGTGACCCTCCTGAGCTTGGCGAGACTCCGGAGACGAGCGACGACAGCTACGTGCCCCCGAGCTCTCATCGTGCCCGGAGCACGGCAGCGGCGTCTGCTCATCATCAACGATGATCCGGATGGGGCTGGCGTCCGCCCCTCGTGGCCCACTATAGATGATGGCGTCGGCGGTGATGTCTGTAGATATGACTCCTGGAAACCTTCTTCTTTTGTTCCCTACGAGGGATCGAGATGAACCCCGTGGGGGTGTGTAAAGAATCTGTAGTGCTTTCGCGCCGATAGTATTCCCAATATGATGTTTGCGGTTGCGTGTCTTGCTTCGGCATTGTCCCCCCTTTTCGTCCTCACGGTAGCTTAGCACTCTACGCCACAGGCCGCAATCCCCAGGAAGGCTTCAGCCGTCGCTGGTATGCCAGGTCGCGATACCGTGGTCAAGGCCAGGAGGTGATCGGCCCGAGGTCCATAAGAGCTCCTGAGATGCAATGCTCAAGAGGTCCCCTTTAGCGTGCAAGCAGCTCCGTGAAGGCAGAAAAGGAAGGCGGCATTGCCGGAGCAAGGCTGCAAGAGTCGAAGATCCTGAGTCACAGCGCTGGGCTAATTTGAATGCGCGACTTATCTTAGCGAGCCTGAGGCGATTCCTTATGTAGCGCCCGATTTGCGCGTCAGCGGCAGTGGTACAGCTAGGTTAGGCCCGCGCCAGCTTCCCCCCTTTTCACGCTCTTCTATGTGCTCTGCGTCCTCAGGTCCTGACTCTCGAGCAAGCTCACCCGCCGCCAGTATGCCAGGTCGCGATGTCGTGGTCAAGGCCAGGGGGTGAGGGCTGGAGAGTCAGTAAGAGCTCCTGAACGCGATGCTTAGGAGCTCCCCCTTTAACGCGCAAGCGAATTGCGTGAGAAAAGGAAGGAGCTGGCGGGGCCACCCGTAATTAGGCTCCGGAGATTCCTCCAGGTTAGTGCGAGGGGAGAATACAGCTTGCAATTGCATTTGCTGCCCTGCCGCTGGTCTTTCCGCAAGAAGATGAAGGCACTAAGGGTCTGGTGAGGTGACGTGCGCGGGGCCTACCGTGAGCCAGAGCTTGACCACTCAGGTTTTTCAGCGTTGTAGGGAAAGACCCGAGCACAAGCGCCGTGCCAGCATGTGTAGCCCCTGTTGCGGGATGAGCAGGAGGCCGGTCAGCAACGCGGGTGGCCGTTGTCACATCCTAGTTAGTTCATGCATTAGAGTGTTGCATCATGGCTACATTTCACAGAAACCTGAAATGGGGAATGCCAGAAACACCCAGCACCCCCCCCCTGGAACAACTAGGGTTTACTAAATTTTTTCCAATGAACCTGAAATGCCCTCCATAAATGTTCTCCACCTTTGGTCTTGGTTAAAACCTCTGCCAAAAATGGTTTCATATTTTTGGAGGCCATCTTGGATTTTTGCACAAGCCATAAGTATTTGCAATTGGGCATTTTAAATGCTATAAATATTTTCAAATGCCCAAATAACCTTGGAAGTATTTTTAGGCTGTTGGGAATAATCTCAAAGGTGCCTCAGAATATTTTCAGGATTTTTCCAAATGAAATAGTATTTTTACTATTTCAAAACACAGTACAGAAATAAATAAAAAGAGAAAAGAGAACAGAAGGCAGAAAACTTACCTGGCAGCCCACCTGGCGGCCCAGCACTGTGCTGGCCCGCGCCAGCGAGCTGCTTGCTCTCGCCAGAGCAGGCAGACAG